>NC_139019.1:134080340-134211340 GCF_964374135.1 Grampus griseus | reverse complement strand
CACGTACCCTAAACCGTTGTCATACACTAACCTGTACCCTAACACTAACCCTTACCCGTCCCTGTTCCGTAACCCTAAACTTCTAATCCTAACCTGTACATGAACACTAACCCGTCCCCGTTCCGTAAGCCTAACCATAACCCTTACCCTAATCCTTACCGCAACCTGTACCCTAATACTCATTCATACACTTACATGTACCCGAACAGTACCCTAAACCAAGCCTGACCCCTAACCCGTAACCTAATCCTAACCTGTGCACTAACACTAACCCGTACCCTAACTATAACCGTTACCCTTACCCGAACCATACCCTACTCCTAACCCGTACCTAAGCCGTACCCGATTCCTCACCCTTGCCCGTGCACTAATCCGTACACCAAAACTAACCCGTACCCTAACACATACCCTAACCCTAACCCATGTCGTACACTAACCTCTATCCTAAACTCTGCCCATTCCCTGATCCTAACACATACACTAACCCATACCCTAATCCCAACCCTGAAAATGAAAATAACCCGTACCCTAACGCGTATCCTAACCCTAACCTGTTGTCGTACCCTGACCTGTCCCATAACCCTTCCCCTAACTCGTATCCTAGTCGTAACCCTTACCTTAACCCTAACCCATACCCTAATACTAATCCACACACTAACACTAACCCATAGCCTAAATCGTACCCTAATCCTAACCCATTGTCGTACCCTAATACTAATTCGTACACCAACAGTAACCCGTAGTCTAACAGTACCCTAACCCTAACCCACATCTTAACCCATACCCTAATCCTGAACCGTACTCGTTCCCTAATCTGATACCTAATCCTATCTCTAACCCGTACCCTAATCCTGATCCGTACACTAACACGTAAGTTAACACGTACCCTAACTCTAACCCGTTTTTGTACCCTAACTGGTACTCTAAATAAACCTGACAAGTTCCCTAACCCTAACCTTAACCCTAACCTGTACCATAACACTAACCCATACACTAATATGTACCCGTACCCTAACCCTAAACGTTATCCTAACCCTTACTCGTACCCTAAATCTAACCTATACACTAACACATACCCCAACACGAACCCGGTGTCGAACCCTCAACTGTACCGTAAACCATACCCGTTCCCTAACCCGTACCCTAACATGTACCCTAACCTGTACCCTAAACTTTACCCTAACCCATACACTAACCATACCCTAATCCTAACCCTAGTCCTTACCCTAACCTGTATCCTAATCCTAACCAATATACTAATACTACCCCATACCCTAACAGGTACCCTAGCCCAAATCCCTTATTGTACCCTCAACTGTACACTGAACCGTACCTGTTCCCTAATCCTAACCATAACCCTAAACCTTACGCTAACCCATACACTGACACTAATGTGTACCCTGACTCGTATCCTAAGCCTGACCTGTTGTCGTACCCTAAAGCGTACCCATTCCCTAACCCGAACTCTAACCCTTACCCGAACTGGTACCCTAATCCTTACACAGACACTAACCTGTACCCTAACAAGTACTATAAGCCTAACTCGTTGTCATCCCCTAACCTGTACCCGAAACCTTACCTGTTCCTTAACCCTAACCAAAAACCCTTACCCTAACTCTTACCCAAACCATACCCTAATCTGTACACTAACCCGTACCCTAACACATACCCTAACCTGTACCCTAATCCATACCTGTTCCCTAACTGTAACCCTAAACCTAACCCTTACCCTGATCCAGAAACTAATCCTAACCTGTACACTAACACTAACCTGTACCCGTCGTCCTACCCTTACCTGTACCCTAAACCGTACCTGTTCCCTAACCCTAATATGTACCCTAAGCCTAAATCATCGTGGTACCCTAAGCTGTACCCGTTTCGTAACCTTAAACCTATCAACAGTCCCCATTCCCTAAGCCTAACCCTTACCCGAAGACTTACACGAACCCGTCCCCTAATGCTAACCGGTACACTAACACTAACATGTACCCTGACACGTACGCTCAACCTACACCTTTGTCGTACCCTAACCTGGACCCTCAGCAGTCCCCGTTCCTAAGCCTAACCCTACCCCAATCCTAAGTCATCCCCTGACACCTACTCTAACCCTACACCTCTGTCGTCCCCTCACCTGGACCCTCAACAGGCCCCGTTCCTAAGCCTGACCCTGCCCCCATCCCTGCCCCAATCCTAAGCCATCCCCTGACACCTACTCTAACCCTACACCTCTGTCATTCCCTCACCTGCACCCTCAACAGTCCCCGTTCCTAAGCCTGACCCTGCCCCCATCCCTGCCCCAATCCTAAGCCATCCCCTGACACCTACTCTAACCCTACACCTCTGTCGTCCCATAACATGGACCCTCAACAGTCCCCGTTCCTAAGCCTTCCCCTGAAACATACTCTAATCCTACACCTCTGTCGTCCTCTAACCTGGACCCACAACAGTCCCCGTTCCTAAGACTAACCCTGCCCCAATCCCTGCCCCGTTCCTAAGCCGTCCCCTGACAGGTACTCTAACCCTACACCTCTGTCATCCGCTAACCTGGACCCTCAACAGTCCCCGTTCCTACGACTAACACTGTCCCAAACCCTGCACCAATCCTAAGCCATCCTCTGACACATACTCTAAACCTACACCTCTGTCGTCCTCAAACCTTAACCCTCCATA
Source organism: Grampus griseus (assembly GCF_964374135.1). Lineage (NCBI taxonomy): Eukaryota > Metazoa > Chordata > Mammalia > Artiodactyla > Delphinidae > Grampus > Grampus griseus. The sequence goes on along the minus strand of NC_139019.1, from coordinate 134,208,670 downwards.
GTCCCCGTTCCTAAGCCTAACCCTGCCCCAATCCTAAGCCGTCCCATGACACGTACTCTAACCCTACACCACTGTCGTCCCCTAACCAGGACCCTCAACAGTCCCCGTTCCTAAGCCTAACCCTACCCCAATCCTAAGCCGTCCCCTGACACGTACTGTAACTATACACTTCTGTCGTCCCCTAACCTGGACCTTCAATAGTCCTCGTTCCTAAGCCTAACACTGCCCCAATTCTAACACGTCCCCTGACACGTAGTCTATGCCTACAACTCTGTCGTCCCCTAACCTGGACCCTCAAGGGTCCCCGTTCCTATGCCGTCCCCTGACAGTCACGTACGCTAACCATACACCTCTGTCGTCCCCTAACTTGGAACCTCAACAGTTCCCGTTCCTAAGACTAACCCTGCCCCAATCCTAAGCCGTACCCTGACAGGTACTCTAAACCTACACCTCTGTCGTTCCCTAACCTGGACCCTCAACAGTCCCCGTTCAAAGCCTAACCTTTCCCCAATCCTAAGCAGTCCCATGACACGTACTCTAACACTACACCTCTCTCGTCCCCTCACCTGGACCCTCCACACTCCCCGTTCCTAAGCCGTCCCCTGACACGTACTCTCACCCTCCACCTCTGTCGTCCCCTCACCTGGCCCCTCAAGCGTCCCCGTTCCCTCACCCTAGCCCACACACTTACCCGAAGCCTTACCCTAAGCCGTCCATTCATCCGAACACGTACGCTAACGACACTGCCCCGTACTGGTTTTCTCAGGCTCTCGATACTACTTGCCAAATGGCAAAGCAGCCATTTCTCACCACTATTCTAATATCCACTTAGGCAGGTATTAGAAGAAGTAGAGTTTGTTTGGGTGCGTGTGTTTGCATGCATGAAAAGTAGACCGAGAATCCCTTCGCGGGATTCAGATGGACTCCATTGAAGTCTGGTGTCCTGCTCTGGCGGAATACATTGTGTCCAGGAGCCAAGGTCCCATTGTACCAAACGGCTGCTTCAGTGTGTGAGTGAGTTGGGGCCTGTGGTTCTTAGAAAAGGGATAGTGGGCAGAGAGTCCCTCAGGTGGCTCTAACATGCTTGAATTCTCCTGTAAGTAAGTTACTAATGTGGACCAATTGATCAAGTCAGTGCTTCATTCCTACAGAGAATTCTGTAGTTCTCTTACTCGACGACCAAACAATAAAAAAGACCTTTATGTTTCGAACCAGATTCTGTGTGCAAAGTGCTCTGGGATCTAGCCTAGGACCTACCTGTGTGTAGAGATTCACCTCTGCACTGCTGCACAGGTAAGGGAAAATGCCTCCTGTTTTCAGGTGAGCCCTCCGGGCATTAGGATCCAGTTTGTCCATTTCTTCTTGAGCTTCAGTTGAAAGTGCACTCTGGTCAAACACCTTTAAGAGAACGTGAGGCCCAAACTGTTTGTTATTTCAATGTGCTCTTTGCATGTTCAGCAAAGGGCCGCCCCCCCGCCCAAACCTTACGCTGACCCCTACTCTCATCCTAACCCTTACCCTAACACGTACCCTAACCCGTTGTCATACACTAACCTGTACCCTAACACTAACCCTTACCCATCCCTGTTCCGTAACCCTAAACTTCTAATCCTAACCTGTACATGAACACTAACCCGTCCCCGTTCCGTAAGCCTAACCATAACCCTTACCCTAATCCTTACCGCAACCTGTACCCTAATACTCATTCATACACTTACATGTACCCGAACAGTACCCTAAACCAAGCCTGACCCCTAACCCGTAACCTAATCCTAACCTGTGCACTAACACTAACCCGTACCCTAACCCTAAGCTGTTGTCGTACACTAACCTGTACCTAAAGCTCACCCGTTCCCTAACCCTGACTCTAACCCGTAACCTAATACTTACCTGTGCACTAACACTAACCCGTACCCTAACTATAACCGTTACCCTTACCCGAACCATACCCTACTCCTAACCCGTACCTAAGCCGTACCCGATTCCTCACCCTTGCCCGTGCACTAATCCTAATCTGTACACCAAAACTAACCCGTACCCTAACACATACCCTAACCCTAACCCATGTCGTACACTAACCTCTATCCTAAACTCTGCCCATTCCCTGATCCTAACACATACACTAACCCATACCCTAATCCCAACCCTGAAAATGAAAATAACCCGTACCCTAACACGTATCCTAACCCTAACCTGTTGTCGTACCCTGACCTGTCCCCTAACCTTTCCCCTAACTCGTATCCTAGTCGTAACCCATACCTTAACCCTAACCCATACCCTAATACTAATCCACACACTAACACTAACCCGTAGCCTAAATCATACCCTAATCCTAACCCATTGTCGTACCCTAAACTGTACTCTACACCGTACCCGGTCCCTAACCCTAATCCTAACCCTTACCCTAACATGTAACATACTCCTAACCTGTACTCTAACCCGTTCTCGTACCCTAATACTAATTCGTACACCAACAGTAACCCGTAGTCTAACAGTACCCTAACCCTAACCCACATCTTAACCCGTACCCTAATCCTGATCCGTACACTAACACGTAAGTTAACACGTACCCTAACTCTAACCCGTTTTCGTACCCTAACTGGTACTCTAAATAAACCTGACAAGTTCCCTAACCCTAACCTTAACCCTAACCTGTACCATAACACTAACCCATACACTAATATGTACCCGTACCCTAACCCTAAACGTTATCCTAACCCTTACTCGTACCCTAAATCTAACCTATACACTAACACATACCCCAACACGAACCCGGTGTCGAACCCTCAACTGTACCGTAAACCATACCCGTTCCCTAACCCGTACCCTAACATGTACCCTAACCTGTACCCTAAACTTTACCCTAACCCATACACTAACCGTACCCTAATCCTAACCCTAGTCCTTACCCTAACCTGTATCCTAATCCTAACCAATATACTAATACTACCCCATACCCTAACAGGTACCCTAGCCCAAATCCCTTATTGTACCCTCAACTGTACACTGAACCGTACCTGTTCCCTAATCCTAACCATAACCCTAAACCTTACGCTAACCCATACACTGACACTAATGTGTACCCTGACACGTACCCTAAACCTGACCTGTTGTCGTACCCTAAAGCGTACCCATTCCCTAACCCGAACTCTAACCCTTACCCGAACTGGTACCCTAATCCTTACACAGACACTAACCTGTACCCTAACAAGTACTCTAAGCCTAACTCGTTGTCGTCCCCTAACCTGTACCCGAAACCTTACCTGTTCCTTAACCCTAACCAAAAACCCTTACCCTAACTCTTACCCAAACCATACCCTAATCTGTACACTAACCCGTACCCTAACACATACCCTAACCTGTACCCTAATCCATACCCATTCCCTAACTGTAACCCTAAACCTAACCCTTACCCTGATCCAGAAACTAATCCTAACCTGTACACTAACACTAACCTGTACCCGTTGTCCTACCCTTACCTGTACCCTAAACCGTACCTGTTCCCTAACCCTAATATGTACCCTAAGCCTAAATCATCGTGGTACCCTAAGCTGTACCCGTTTCGTAACCTTAAACCTAACCCCATCCTTGCCCTAACCCTTACCCTAATGCTAACCCATCCCTTAAAACGTACACTCACCCTAAACCTTTGTCGTACCCTAACCTAAACCCTCAACAGTCCCCATTCCGTAAGCCTAACCCTTACCCGAAAACTTACACGAACCCGTCCCCTAATCCTAACCGGTACACTAACACTAACATGTACCCTGACACGTACGCTCACCCTACACCTTTGTCGTCCCCTCACCTGGACCCTCAACAGTCCCCATTCCTAAGCCTGACCCTGCCCCCATCCCTGCCCCAATCCTAAGCCGTCCCCTGACAGGTACTCTAACCCTACACCTCTGTCGTCCCCTAACCTGGACCCTCAACAGTCCCCGTTCCTACGACTAACACTGTCCCAAACCCTGCCCCAATCCTAAGCCATCCTCTGACACATACTCTAACCCTACATCTCTGTCCTCCCATATCCTGGACCCTCAGCAGTCCCTGTTCATAAGACTAACTCTGCCCCAATCCCTGCCCCAATCCTAAGCCGTCCCCTACACATACTCTAACCCTACAACTCTATCGTCCCGTAATCTGGACCCTCAACAGTCCCCATTCCTAAGCCTAACCCTACCCCAATCCTAAGCCTTCCCCTGACACGTACTCTAACCCTACAATTCTGTTGTCCCCTAACCTGGACCCTCAACAGTCCGCGTTGCTATGCCTAAAGCTGCCCCAATCCCTGACCCAATCCTAAGCCATCCCCTGACACGTACTCCAACCCTACAACTGTGTCGTCCCCTAACCTGGACACTCAACAGTCCCCGTTCCTAAGCCTAACACTGCCCCAATCCTAAGCCGAACCCTGACACGTACACTAAACCTACACCTCTGTCGTCCCCTAACCTTGACCCTCAACACTCGTGGTTCCTAAGCCAAACACTGCCCCAATCCCTGCCCCAATCCTAAGCCATCCCCTGACACGTACCTTAACCTGGACCCACAACAGTCCCCGTTCCAAAGACTAACACTGTCCCAATCCCTGACCCAATCATAAGTCCTCCCCTGACACATACTCTAACCCTAAAACTCGGTCGTCCCCTAACCTGGATTCTCAACAGTCCCCATTCCAAAGGCGTCCCCTGACACGTACTCTAACCCTACACCTGTGTCGTCCCCTAACCTGGACCCTCAACAGTCCGCGTTGCTAAGCATAACCCTGCCCCAATCCCTGCCCCAATCCTACGCCGACTCCTGACACGTACTCTAACCCTACACCTCTGTCGTCCCCTAACCTGGACCCTCAACAGTCCCTGTTCATAAGACTAACCCTGGCCCAATCCTAAGCCGTCCCCTGACACGTACTCTAACCCTACACCTCTGTCGTCCCCTAACCCTGGACCCTCAACAGTCCCCGTTACTACGCTGTCCCCTCACATGTACTCTAACACTACACCTCTGTTGTCCCCTAACCTGGACCCTCAACCATCCGTGTTCCTAAGCCGTCCCCTGACAGACACGAACTCTAACCCTACACCTCTGTCGTCCCCTAACCTGGACCCTCAATAGTCCCCCTTCCTACGCCTAACCCTGCCCCAATCGTAAGCTATCTCCTGACACGTACTCTAACCCTACACCTCTGTCGTCCCCTAAACTGGACCCTGAACAGTCCCCGTTCCTAAGCCGTCCCCTGACACGTACTCTAACCCTACACCTCCATCGTCCCCTAACCTGGACCCTCCACAATCCCCGTTCCGAAGCCTGACCCTGCCCCAATCCTAAGGCGTCCCATGAGACCTACTCTAATCCTACACATCTCTCGTCCCCTAACCTGGACACTCAACAGTCCCTGTTCGTAAGCCTATCACTGCTCCCATCCTAGGCTGTCCCTTGACAGGTACTCTAAATCTACACCTCTGTCGTCCCCTGTCCTGGACCCTAAAGAGTCCCCGGTCCTAAGCCTAACCCTGCCCCAATCCTAAGCCGTTCCCTGACACGTACTCTAACCCTAAACCTTTGTCGTCCCCTCACCCGGACCCTCAACAGTCCCCGTTCCTAAGCTGTCCCCTGACACGTACGCTAAACCTACACCTCTGTCTTCCCCTAATCTTGACCCTCAACACTAGTGGTTCCTAATCCTAACACTGCCCCAATCCCTGCCCCAATCCTAAGCCGTCCCCTGACACGTACTCTAATCCTACACCTCTGTCGTCCCCTCTCCTTGGCCCTCCACATTCCCCGTTCCTAAGCCGTCCCCTGACACGTACTCTAACCCTGTGCCTCTGTCGTCCCCTAACCTGGACCCTCAACAGTCCCCGTTCCTAAGCCTAACCCTGCTTCAATTCTAAGCCGTCCGCTGACACGTACTCTCACCCTCCACCTCTGTCGCCCCTAACCTGAACCCTCAGCAGTCCCCGTTCCTAAGCTGTCCCCTGACACGTACTGTAACCCTACATCTCTGTCGTCCCCTAACCTGGACCCTCAAGAGTCCCCGTTCCTAAGCCTAACCATGCCCCAATCCTAAGCCGTCCCCTGACACGTACTCTAACCCTGCGCCTCTGTCGTCCCCTAACCTGGACCCTCAAGAGTCCCCGTTCCTAAGCCTAACCCTACCCCAATCCTAAGCCGTCCTCTGACACGTACTCTAAACCTCCACCTTTGGGTTCCGCTCACCTGGACCCTCAACACTCCCCATTCCTAAGATTATCTCTGCCCCAATACCTGCCCCAATCCTAAGCCGTCGTCTGACACGTATTCTGACCCTACACTTCTGTCGTCCCCTAACCTGGGCCCTCAACAGTCCCCGTTCCTAAGCCTAACCCTGGCCCAATCCTAAGCCGTCCCCTGACACGTACTCTAAACCTACACCTCTGTCGTCCCCAACTGTGGACCCTCAACAGTCCCCCGTTCCTAAGGCTAACCCGGCCCCAATCCTAACCCGTCCCCTGACACGTACTCTAAACCTACACCTCTGTCGTCCCCTAACCTGGACCCTCAACAGTCCCCGTTCCTAAGCCGTTCCCTGACACGTACTGTAACCCTACACCTCTATCGTCCCCTAACCTGGAACCTGAACAGTCCCCGTTTCTAAGACGTCCCCTGACACGTACTCTAACCATACACCTCTGTCGTCCCGGACCCTCAACAGTCCCCGTTGCTAAGCCGTCCCGTGACACGTACTCTAACCCTACACCTCTGTCGTCCCCTAACCTCGACCCTCAATAGTCCCCGTTCCTAAACCTAACACTGCCCCAATCCCTTCCCCAATCCTAAGCCGTCCCCTGACACGTAATCTAAACCTACACATCTGTCGTCCCCTAACCTGTTCCCTCCACAGTCACGTTCCTAAGACTAACTCTGCCCCAATCCCTGCCCCATTCCTAAGCCATCCCCTAACTCATACTCTCACCCTCCACCTCTGTCGTCCCCTCACCTGGACCCTCCACACTCCCCGTTCCTGAGCCTAATCCTGTCCCAATCCTAAGCCGTCTCCTGACACGTACTCTCATCCTACACCTCTGTCGTCCCCTACTGTGGACCCTCAACAGTCCCCGTTCCTAAGGCTAACCCTGCCCCAATCCTAAGCCGTCCACTGACACGTACTCTAACCCTGCGCCTCTGTCGTCCCCTAACCTGGACCCTCAACAGTCCCCGTTCCTAAGCCTAACACCTCCCCAATCCCTGCCCCAATCCTAAGCCGTCCCCTGACACGTATTCTGACCCTACACTTCTGTCGTCCCCTAACCTGGGCCCTCAACAGTCCCCGTTCCTAAGCCTAACCCTGCCCCAATCCTAAGCCGTCCCCTGTCACGTACTCTAAACCTACACCTCTGTCGTCCCCTCACCTGGACCCTCAAGAGTCCCCGTTCCTAAGACTAACCCTGCCTCAATTCTAAGACGTCCCCTGACACGTACTCTAACCCTACACATCTCTCGTCCCCTAAGCTGGACCCTCAACAGTCTCTGTTCCTAAGCCGTCCCCTGACATGTACTCTAAGCCTACAACTCTGTCGTCCGCTAACCTGGACCCTCAGAAGTCCCCGTTCCTTAGCCATCGCCTGACATGTACTACAACCCTACACGTCTGTCGTCCCCGAACCTGGCCCCTCAACAGTCCCCGTTCCTAAGCCTAATCTTGCCCCAATCCTAAGCCATCCCCTGACACGTACTCTAACCCTACACTCTGTTATCCCCTAACCTGGACCCTCAACAGTCCCCGTTCCTAAGCCTAACACTGCCCCAATCCTAAGCCGAACCCTGACACGTACTGTAACCCTACACCTCTGTCATCCCCTAACCTGGACCCTCAAAAGTCCCTGTTACTAAGCCTAACCCTGCCACAATCCTAAGACGTCCCCTGACACGTACTCTAAGCCTACACCTCTGTCGTCCCCTAACCTGGACACTCAACAGTCCCTGGTCCTAAGCCTAACCCTGCCCCAAGCCTAAGCCGTCCCCTGACACGTACTCTCACCCTACAGATCTGTCGTTCCCTAACTTGGACGCTCAACGGTCCCCGTTCCTAAGCATAACCTTGCCCCAATCCTAAGCCGTCCCCTGACACGTACTCTAACCCTACACCTCTGTCGTCCCCTAACCTGGACCCTCCACACTCCCCGTTCCTAAGCCGTCCCCTGACATGTACTCTCACCCTACACATCTGCCGTCCTCTAGCCTACGCTATGCAGTAAACATATAACATAGCCAAAACCTGGAAGAAACCAAAATGTCCATCAACAGGAAAATGCACCAAGAAGAAGTAGTCCGTGTACACAATGGAATATTAGCCATGGAAAAGCATGGAACAGTGCCATTGGCACCACCATAGAAGGATCTAGAGATAGTCACCCAACTTGAAGTAAGAAAGAAACCAAAAGACAGATATCCTATTACATCACTTATAGGTGTTACCTAAAAATTGATACCCATGAAATACTTTCCAAGAGAAGGACACTCATAGATTCAGAAAACCAAATTATGTTTAACCAAATGGAAAGGTGTAAGGAAGGTATGAGGAAAGGTGTAAGGAAGGTATGAATTAGGATATGGGGATGAACAGACATGTACTAATACATATGAAATATATAATCACCAAATACCTACGGAATACCAAGAGAGGTCTACTCAACATTCTGTAATAACCTACATGGGAAAGGATCCAAAGATGAATAGATCGATACATACATAAAATGAACCAGATTCTGTACACCTAGAACACGCACAACATTTTTATCAAATTTACTCTGATACTAAATAAAAATTAAATTTAAAAAACAAACAGGGAGTAAGGAGATATAAGCTCTTGGGGGTTTGCCCTGGCACATTCCACCCTAATTTGCAGCCTACTAACAGGATTTCCAGGAAGGCTCTGTTGCTCAAAAACCCAGAGTTGGAAATGTAGAAATGCTGCCACCTTGTGGCCGTTTGCGGCAAGAGCGGCTTTAAACCCACTGCTAATGGTCACTTAACATTCACAGACTCAGGGCTGTAAAGGACACCTGCCCTCAAAAAATGTCCTGAGCTAGGGAATGACCAAAAATATTCAAGACATGCAAATGTTTAAAGGAGATAGTATGAAGAGATAAGTTTGCACACTCTTCTTCAAAAGAAAGGAAAATGGATAAAAGCTCAACATCAGGAATTATTAGACTCATGCAAGTCTAATCTACAAAAAGGTTTCAACTCACACACGTCAACTCCCATCAGCAAAAGGTCTACAAACAATACATGCTGAAAGGGTTTTAGAGAACTCTGTACTCTCTAGCTGCTGGTGAGATGTAAAGTGGTTACAGCCAATAATGAGAACAGAAAGGACCTCGTTTAAAAGTAAAAACTGGGGCTTCCCTGGTGGTGCAGTGGTTGAGAGTCCACCTTCCGATGCAGCGGACACGGGTTCGTGCCCCAGTCCGGGAAGAACCCACATGTCCCAGAGTGGCTAGGCCCGTGAGGCATAGCCGCTGAGCATGCGCGTCCGAAGCCCGTGCTCCGCAACGGGAAAGGCCGCAACAGTGAGGGGCCATCGTACCACACACACACACACAAAAGAAATGTAAAACCGAGCCACCATTCCATCCAGCAGGGCCAATGTTAGGCCTCTCACCTGAGAAGACCAGAATCGAGAAGACAGAGGCTGCAACAGCTGCACTGCAGCCACTTTCACAATAGCCAAGATACGGAAGCAACCAAAATGTCCATCAACAGATGAATTGATAAAGAAGAAGTGGTCCATGTACACAATGGAATATTAACCTTGGAAAACAATGAAACACTGCTCTTTGAGACACCATAGATGAGCCTAGAGATAATCACAGAACGTGAGGTAAGTCGGAAAGCAAAATACATATCCTATGATATCACTTATAGGCGTTATCTAACAACTGACCCCAATGAACATATTTCCACAGAGAAAGACACTCACAGACTTAGAAAACAAATTATGCTTATCTAAAAGGAAAGGTGGAGGGAATGGATAAATTAAGACCAGGTTTACCGTACGTGTACAAATGCGTATTAAATACATATGTCAAAAAGACCGGCCGTATAGAAACGGAGGTCTACGGGACACTCTTCAATAATTTACATGGGAGGAGGATCTGCACATCTATATCTATATATCTATATCTATATATCTATATATACACACATATACATATACATATATATAAATATAATGTACAAATGAACCAGATTGTGTCACCTAGGACAAACAATATTCTAATCATTACCCTGATCAAAAAAATTCAAACAACGAACAAGAAGTAATGTGACATAAACTTATGGGGGTTTTTCCTGGCACATTGCATTCTAACTTACAACCTGGTAACATGACTTCCAGAAAGGATCTGCTGCCCTAGTAACCGGATTTGGGGATGGAGAAATGCTGCAGACTTGTGGCCGTTTCCCACAACAGCAGCTTTAAAACCAGTGCTAAGGGTCACTAAATAGTCACACTCATTGCAGTCCTGTAAATGACACCTACCCTCAAAAAACATCCTGGCGTCGAAAATCGACCAAAAAAATCAAGAGGGCAACCTTCCAAGAAGACAATTTCAAGAGGTTTATTGTACTCACAGTTTTTTTCTGTTTTTGTTTAACAGAATAAAAAAAAGGTGTGGAAAAAAGCTGAACATTAGGAATTATTAAAGACATGCAAATCCAACTTACAAAAACCTATCAGCTCACCCCAGTCAAAATAGTCATCAGCAAAAGTTCTGCAAACAATAAATGCTGAAGGGGTTGTGGAGAAATGCGCACCCTCGTTTCTAAGTGGGACATGGTAAGAACCAGTAATGAAAACACAAAGGAGGTGCCTTGATAAGGTAAATATTGAGCTACCATTCAATCAAGCATACCCACTCCTGGGCCTATCACCTGAGAGGATGAGAATCAAAAAGACACAGGGTGGCAATCCGGCACGCCAGCAATATTTACCACAGCCAACACTTGGAAGCAACAAAAATGTCTGTCAACAGAGGAAGGCACAACAGAGGAAGGCACAAAAAACAGAGGAAGGTCCATGTACACAATGGAATATTACTCCAATAAAAAATATATATAATTTCAATTTAGAAACCAAACGTAAGTAAGGAGACATCAGCTTTTGGGGCTTTGTCCGGGCACATTCCTCTCTAACATATAACCGAGGAACACCACTGGCAGGAAAGACTTTCCGTAATTCCCAGAATGGGGAAAGGAGAAATGCTGCCGCCCAATGGCCAATACCTGCAACAGCAGCTTTAAAACCTGTGCTAATGGTCACTTCATACGCACAAGTACTGGAGGGCTGTAAATGAAACCTGCCCTCAAAATGTCTTCAGGGAGGTAATGGCCAAAATATTTCAAAATGTGACACATACTTCAAGAAAACCATTTGAAGAGGTAAGCGCTACTCACAGCTTGAAAAAAAAGAGAACATGCCTGAAAGTTCAATCTCAAGGGATTATGAGATGCATGCAAATCCAACCTCAAAGAGGTGTCAGCTCACACCTGTCAGAATAAACATCAGCAGAAAAGCTACAAACAATAAATGCTGAAAGGGTTGTGGACAAGGGCATACCCTCAAATTTAAGTGGAACATAACCTGGTAAGAGCCACTGATGAGAACAGAATGGAGACGCCTTTACAACGTAAACATTATGCTACCATATGATCCAACAGGCCCTCTCCTGGGCCTACAACCGAAGAAGACATAATTGAAAGACACAGGCAGGCAAATGTGCATTTCAGCAGTGTTACAATAACCAAGACATGGAAGCAACCAAAAAGTCCATCAACAGGTGAGTGGACAAGGAAAAACTGGTCCACGTACAGATGGAATATTAGCCAAGGACAAAAATGACACAATGCCATTTGCATCACCATAGATGAGTCTAGAAGTAATCACGCAACTTGTAGTAAGTCAGAAAGCGAAAGACACATATCCTATGATATCACTTATAGGTGTTACCTAAAAACTGATACCAGTGAAGATATTTCCACTGAGAAAGGCAATCACAGATTCATTAAACAAACTTATGGTTCACCGATGGAAAGGTGTGAGGATTGGATACATTAGGATGTCAGAGTTAACAGAGATATACAAACACAGGTGAAGTATATAATCACCAAAGACCTACGGAATACCAAGAGAAGATTACTCAACATTGTGTCATAACCTAAAATGGGAAAAGGATCCAAAGAAGAAAAGAGATATGTATATGTGGAAAACAACCACATCTTGCACACCTAAAACAAGCAAAACACTGTAATCACACTTGCTGTGATAAACAATGAAAATTAAATTTAAAAAAAGAACAATATTTAGTGAGATATAAACTTAAGGGGCTTTTTCCTGGCCCATTCCATTCTAATTTGCAACCTAGAACAGGACTTCCATTGAGGCTCTGTTTCCCTAGTAACCAGATTTGGTTAATGAGAACTGCTGCCGCCTTGTGGCCGTTTCACACAACAGCAGCTCTAACTGCAGCTGTAACGGTTACTTGATAGTCAAAATAATTGCAGGCCTGTAAATGACACCTGCCCTCAAAACAATCCTTCGGTCGTAAATCGAGCAAAAATCTCAAAAGACATCCATATTTGAAAACGACAATTTCAAGAGGCATATTTTATGCACATTTTATATTCTGTCTCTTTTTTTGTTATAGAAATAGGCATGGAAAAACGCTCAACGTCAGGAATTAATAAAGCCATGCAAATCCAGTCTAGAAACACGTTCACCTCACAGCCGTCAGAAGGATCATGAGCAAAAAAGTCTACATAGTATAAATGCTGAAGGGGTTTTAGAGAACTGTGTACCCTCTAGCTGCTGATGGGATGTAACCTGGTAACAGCCAGTACAGAGAACAAAATGGAGGTGTGTTTAAAGGTAAAACTTGTGATTAAAGCTACTATGTGATCTGGTAGGCCCACTAATGGGCCTATCAGCTGAGCAGACCTGAATCAAAAAGACACAGGCTGGCAATCCTTCACTGCAGCAACATGTACCATAGCCAAGAGCTGGAAGAAACCAAAATGTCCATCAACAGAAAAATGCACCAAGAAGAAGTGGTCCGTGTACACAATGGAATATTAGCCATGGAAAAGCATGGAACAGTGCCATTGGCACCACCATAGAAGGATCTAGAGATAATCACCCAACTTGAAGTAAGAAAGAAACCAAAAGACAGATATCCTATTACATCACTTATAGGTGTTACATAAAAGTTGATACCCATGAAATACTTTCCAAGAGAAGGACACTCATAGATTCAGAAAACCAAATTATGTTTAACCAAATGGAAAGGTGTAAGGAATGTATGAATTAGGATATGGGGGTTAACAGACATGTACTAATATATATGAAATATATAATCACAAAATACCTATGGAATACCAAGAGAGGTCTACTCAACACTCTGTAATAACCTACATGGGAAAGGATCCAAAGATGAATAGATCTACACATAGATATAATGAAGCAGATTCTGTTCAGCTAGAACACACACAACAATTTTCTCAAATTTGCTCTTATAATTAATAAAAATTAAATTTAAAAAAACAAACAAGAATTATGGCGATATAAGCTCTTGGGCGTTTGCCCTGACACATTCCACTCTAAATTGCAGCCTACAAACACGATTTCCAGGAAAGATCTGTTGCCCAAAAAACCCAGAATTGGAAACGTAGGAATGCTGTCGCCTTGTGCCATTTCCCGCAAGAGCGGCTTTAAAACCACAGGTAACCGTCACTTAACATTCACAAGGACTCACTCTGGGCTGTAAAGCACACCTGCCGTCAAAACTTGTGCTGAGGTATGGAATGGCCAAAAAAATTCAAATCTGGCAATTTTTTCAAGGAGATAGTATGAAGAGGTAAGTTTTACTCACTATTTTTCAAATAAAAAAGAAAATGGATAAAAGCTCAACATCAGGAATTATTAGACTCATGCAAATCTAGCCTACAAAAAGGTTTCAACTCACGCAAGTCAACTACCATCAGCCAAAAGTCTACAAACAATAAACGCTGAAGGTGTTTTAGAGAACTGTGTATCCTCTAGCTGCTTGTGAGATGTAAAGTGGTAAGATCCGGTAATGAGAACAGAAAGGAGCTGCATTTAAAAGTAAAAATTGAGAGGTCGTTCGATCCGACACGCCCACCACTGGGCCTATCACCTAAGCGCCGAATCGAGAAGACACACGCTGACAAACCTGTACTGAAGTAATACTGAAAATAGCCAGGACATGGAAGCAGCAAAAATGTCAGTTAACAGGTGAATGGACAAAGAAGAAGTGGTACATGTACCTAATGGAAGATTAGCTTTCAAAAAAATGAACAGTGTCGCTGTCATGACTACAGGTGAGTCTAGAAATAGTCATATTATGTGAAGTCAAAAGTGTATGATATATATCCTATGATATAATTTATAGATGTTATCTTAAGATTCCTACCAATGAACATATTTCCAAAGGAAAAGACACTCAGAGACGTATAAAACAAACTAATGGTTAACCAAAATGAAAGGTGGGAGGATGAGTAAATTAGGATTATGGGATTAACATACATACACTAATATATGTTATAAGTATATAAACTTATAATGTATACAAATTATATAATCATTAATATATATAAATTATATAATCACCAAACACCTACCAAATACCAAGGGAGCTCTACTCAACACTCTATAATAACCTACATGGCAACAGAATCCAATGATGAACAGATATATGTATGAAAAATTGATCCTAATTGGTACATCCAGAGAATCACAACACTCTAATAAAATTTACTCCAATAGGGGCTTCCCTAGTGGCACAGTGGTTGAGAATCTGCCTGCCAATGCAGGGGACACGGGTTCGAGCCCTGGTCTGGGAGGATCCCACATGCCGTGGAGCAACTATGCCCATGAGCCACAACTGCTGAGCTTGCGCGTCTGCAGCCTGTGCCTCACAGCAAGAGAGGCCACAATAGTGAGAGGCCCACACCCCTCGATGAAGAGTGGTCCCCGCTTGCCGCAACTAGAGAAAGCCCTCGCACAGAAACGAAGACGCAACACAGCCAAAAATAAATAAATAAATATTAAAGGCAAAGGAGAAAGGGGAAACTGTAGATCGAGGAAGAATCTAGTTTAAAAAACATTTACTCCAATAAGAAACATAAAATAAATTTAGAAAACAAACGTAAGTAGGAGACATAAGCTTTTGGGAGTTTGTCCTGGGACATTCCACTACAATTTGCAACCTAGGACCACAACTTCAAGGAAGGCCCTCCTGTCCTTGTAACCAAAGTTGGGAATGTAGAAATCTGCCGCCTTGTGGTCAATTCCCGCAACAGCAGCTTTAATCCCAGTGCTACTGGTCACTTAATATTCACAAGGACTGCAGGCCTTTAAATGACACCTGCCCTCAAAAAATATCTTGCGGTCAGGAATGGACATTAATATGCAAAACAGTAGAAAAGCCGGAGAAGACAATTTCGAGAGGTAAATTTCCTCACAGTGTTTTTTTTTTTAAGGACATGAAAAAATGTTCAACATCAAAAATTATTAGGGACATGCAAATTTAAACTACAAAAAGCTATCAGCTCACAATAGTCTGAATGGCCATCAGAAAAAAGTGTCTGCAAACAATAAGTGCTGAATGGGTTTCTGAGAATGGATACACTCATATGCTGCTGCTGGGATGTAAACTGGTAAGAGCCACTAATCAGAACAGAATGAAGGCGCCTTTAAAAGGTAAAAATTGAGCTACTATGTGATCCTGCCAAAACACTAATGGGCCTGTAACCCGAGAACACCAGAATTCAGAAATGCCCAGGTACCCAAAAATGCTCTTCAGCGATACTTACAGTAGCCAGACATGGATGCAAGCAAAATGTTCAAAAACAAATGAATGGGCAAAGAAGTGGTACATGTACACAATCGAATATTAGCCATGGAAATGATGAAACAATGCCTTTTCCATCACCACTGATGAACCTAGGGGTAATCATACTACGTAAAGTAAGTCACAAAAAGAAAGACAAATATCCGATGACATCATTTACTAGGGTTATCTAAAAATTGATACCCATGAATGTATTTCCACTGCGAAAGACCCATACAGACTTTGAAAAAGGTGAAAGGAATGGAAAAATTAGGATGTTGGGGTTAACATGCATTTAATAATTCATATAAAATATATAATCAAGAAGGACCTACTGGATGCCAAGGGAGGTCTACTCAACTCTCTCTAATGACCAACATGCGAAAGAATCTAAACCTGATTAGATATATGTAGACATATGAATGAACCAGCTTCTTTACACCTAGAACAAACACAACATTGTAATCAAATTTACTCTGATAAGAAATAAAAATTAAATTAAACAAGAAGTAATGTGACACAAGATTTTGTGTATTTGTCCTGGCACTTTACACTCCAATTTACAACGTAGGAAGAGGAATTCCACTAAACCAATGTTTTACCTAGCAATCAAGGTGAGTATGAATAAACTCCACTGCCTTGTTGCCCTTTCCTGCAACTGCAACTTTAAAAACAATGCTTATGGATACCTAATATTCAGAAGAACTGTTGGGCTCTAAATGACACCCACAATCAGGAAATGTCCACGGGTAGGTAAGCAAAATAAATTCCAAAGGAACAGACTTTCACGATCCTATCTCAATAGGTAAATTTTACACTGTTAAAAAGAAAAGCACTTGAAAAGATGTTCTAATTCCTATATTATTAGCGTCATGGAAATCAAAACTACAATGAGGGATCACTTCACATGAGTAAGAATAGCCACCATTGAAACATCTACAAACAGTAAATGCTTGAGAGGTTGTAGAAAAAAGGCAACCCTCCTATGCTGCTGTTGGGATCTAACAGTGGGTTGGGCAACAGCCACTATAAATAAGAGTATGGAGGTGCCTTTACAAGGTAAACTTAGAGGTACCATATGATCCAGCTGTCCCACTCCCAGGGGTATAACAGGAGAAAACCAGAATTGGAAAACACACATGCACCCATATGTGTACCGCAGCACAATTTACAACGTCTAAGACATGGAAACAACCAAAATATCCATCAGCAGATGGACGGATAAAGAAGCGGTACATGTTCACAGTGAAATATTACTCAGAAATGAAAAGAATGAAGGAATGCCATTTGCAGCATCATAGATAGAATTAGAGATAATCATACTAAGTGAAGTAAGTCAGAAAGAGAAAGTCAAATATCATATGATACTACTTATAGCTGGAATTTAAAAATTGATACCAATGAACTAATTTACAAGAGAGAAACAGGGACTTTCCAGGTGGTCCAATGGTTAAGAATCTGAGCTTCCAATTCAGGGGGCATGGGTTCGATCCCTGGTGTTGAGAGAACTAATATCACACATGCCTTGCAGTACAGCCAAAAAAATAAAATAAAAGAGAGAGAAACAGACTCACAGACTTAGAAAACAAACTTATGCTTACCCAATGAGAAAGGTGGGTGGAAGGAATAAATCAATCAGGAGGCTGGGGAAAATATTTACACACTAATACATATAAAATAGATTATCAACAAGGACCTACTGCATAACAAAGGGAAGTCTACTCAACACTCTCTAATAACCTATATGGGAAAAGAATCTGAAGATGAATACACATATGAGTATACATAACTGAACAAGATTCTGTACGCCTACCACAAACAGAATATTTTAAATCAACTTTACTCCAATAAAAAAGAAAAATTAAATTAAAACAAAAACAAGATGTAACAAAACAGAAGATCTGGGGTGTTTGTTCTGCCACAGCCCACACTAATTTACCATCCAAGAGCCCGTCTTCCACAGTGGCTCTGGTTACCCAAGTAACCAGAGAGGGGAATGGAGGAAATCCTAACATCTGTGCCCATTTCCACAACAGCAACTTTAAAACATGTGCTTATGGGCACTTCATATTCACAAGGACTGCCAGGGTGTAAATGACACCTGCCCTTAAGAAATGTCCTGTGGTAGTTATCAAGCAAAAATTCAAAATAGTCAGACTTTCAAAAACCCAATGTCAACTGTAACTTTTCCTCACAGTGTTTAAAAAGAACACACGCAAAGATGCTCAAAATCTCGAATTATTGGACAGACACATGCAAATCAAAACTACAACAAGGTATCACCTCACATGGTCAGAATGGCCATCATCAAAAAGTTTACAAACCATAAATGCTGGAGAGGACATGGAGAAAAGGGAACCCTCCTATGCTGTTGGTGTGATGTAAGCTGGTAACAGCCACTATAAAGTACAGTATGGAGATGCCTTTTAAAAGTAAAACTAGAGCTACCATGTCATCCAGCAGTCTTACTTCTGGGTGTACATCTGCAGAAAGCCAGAAATGAAAATGACAAATGCACCCAAACCCAAACATGCACTGCAGCAGCACTGTTTACAATAGCAAAGACATGGAGGCAACCAAAATGTCCATCAACAGATGAATGGATAATGAAGAAGTTGTACATGTACACAATCAAATAAATATTACTCAGAAATGAAAAAGCATGATCATCTCTAGGTCCATTCCTGTTGCTGCAAATGACATTATTTCATTCTAAGTGAAGTAAGTCAGATAGAAAAAGACAAATATCATATGATATCACTTATAGTGGAGTCTAAAAAATGATAGAAATGAACAAATTTATAAAACAGAAACAAACCAACAGACTTCATATATCCTTCAGGGAGAAAAAATTTTAAATGTTTCCAATCACTAAATGTCGACCTGAAAAATGTAAGCAATAAATAACATTGTAAAGGTATTAATTCTCCCCAAATTAACCTATACCAGGCATTAGCAAACTAAACCTGGAGATCACATCCAGCCTATCACCTTCTTTTGTAAATTAAATTTAATGAATGACCCACAAGAAAACCCATAATGAGACGTCAGGTCACACCTCTCAACGTGGCTATTATTCCAAAGTATACAAATATGAAATGTCGTTCATGACGTGGAGAAGGCAATCCTAGTACACTGGTGGTGGGATTGTAAGTTGGTACACCCACTATGAAAAGAATATGGAGGTCCTGATAAAAGCTAAAAGTAGAACTATCATATTAGCCAGCAATTCCACTGCTTGGTATATGTCCAAAGAAAATGAAGACACCAATTTGACAAGATACATGCATCCCAATGTTCATAGCAGCATTATTTACAATTGCCAACATATGGAAGCAAACTAAATGTCCATCAACAGATGAGTGGATAAAGAAGATGTGGTATGTATACACAATAGACTATTACTCAGCCATTAGAAAGGATCAAATTCTGCCATTTGCAACAACATGGATAGGCCTAGAATATTTATACCTACTTAAGTTAGAGAAGGACAAATACACTATGTTCTCACTTCTCTGTAGAATCTAAAAATGCGAGAAATGTATGTATATAACAAAACAGAAATAGACCCACAGAGAACAAATTAGTGGTTACTGGTGGGGCGACTTAAAGGGGGAGGGAAAAACAGTAGTTTGTTTCTCTAAAGCCAGTACCCCTATGTATGAAATAAACAAACAAGGATATATAGTACAACACAGGGAAATATAGACATTATTGTGTAATCACTTTAGTGGAACATGATCTATAAAAATATTCAATCCATATGTTGTACCCCTGAGACTAATGTAATATTGTAAATCAACTATACTGCAATTTAAATAATCCATAGCGTGGCTGAATGGATTAAAGAAAGTTCAATTATACTGTGTACAAGATATTCATGTTAAATTCTAATCCATATATAGCATAAAATTGAAAGATTGGGAACAAAATACTCCATGAAAATGATACTTGACTGACTAGTCTATTATGAGATAAAAAAGACTTGAAGTCAAATCTCTCAAAGGAAAGAAGGTTATCATATAATGATAAATGGATTAATTCATCAAGAAATCATGACAATTATAAATATGTATGTATCCAGCTTTGGAGCCTCTCAACATATAAAGAATATATTAACCCACGTGAAGGGGAAAATGTGCAGAAATAAAATAATGGTAAGAAACATCGATACCCAACTTTCAACACTGTATAGATCATCCGGACATAATATCAATCAGGAAACACTGAACCTGAACACACACTTGATATCAAATGAACCTAACATACATCTACAGTATATTCCACTCAACAGCAGCAAACTTTCCATTGTTCTTAAGTACACATAGAACATTTCCTAGGGTAGATCCTATGTTAAGCCACAAAACAAGTCTTCAAAAATCCAAGAATATTGAAATCATATCAAGGATCATTTCCAACCACAATGGTATGAAACTGAAATTCAATATTAAAAAGAATAATTGAAAATTCAAGAACACTTAGAAATTGAACAATAAGCTCCTGAATAGCCAATGCATACAGGAATAAATCAAAGCGGAAATTTAAAAGAAATCTTAAAGCAAACAAAATTGGAAACACAAAGTACCTAAATTTATGGAATACAGGAACAAGACTGCAATTCAAAGAGTTATGTTTACAGTAATAAATGCATATATTTTCAAAGAACTCTTGAGAGGGGATCAAGATGATAGAGTAGGAAGATACTGAGCTCCCCTGCTGCCAAAGACACACCCAAATTACAACAACTTACACGGAAATTATCTCTGAAGACTAGCAGGGAATGTTTTCCACAACTAAAGATATAAGGAAGGAGAAACCACAAGGCAGGTAGGAGGACTGGAAACACAGTCTATTTGGAACCCACACATATAGCACAGTGACCCACAGCTGGAAGATATCACAATTGCATAGGTCCTCCACATGGAGGGAAGGGTATGAGCCTGGCATTAGGCTGCTCAGCCCAGGGTTCCTGCACTGGAAGAAAAGAACACAGCAGGTCTGGCTTTGAAAACTTGCAGGGCTTATTTTCAGGAAATCTGGAGACTAAAGGAAACTGAGACTGCTCTCATAGGGCACACACAAATCTCACATGTTCTCAGTCCCTGTGCAGAGCCAATAGAGTGAAAGACACATGTGCCAGACCCACTTGCTAATCTCGGAGAGCTTCTTGGAAAGGCAAGAGGCAACTGGGACTCCCACTAGGAACTGAGACACGGGCAAGCAACATTTTAGAATCTTCCCCGGAACTGATTAGAATCAGGGGCCTGCCCCATTTACCACCATGCCCATAGCACTCCCGCACCAGAAGGCCTCACAACCAGACACACTGGGGGCCTAGGCTGTCCACCTGTGCACCTGGAGCACCACACAGCCACCCATAATGGAGGGCTGCCTTGGATATCAGCACACCCATGGCAATCAATCACATACTGCAGGGGCTCACAGCCATTTAGGCCAGGGTCCAATACCACCTACCGGCTCATCTACAGCAGTTGGCCCTGCGTTGGCCGTAAGAGAAAGGTGTGTGCAGCCCACACAGGGGACACCCCTGGAGCATGTGGCTCTGCTGGCCAGAGGACAATGTGCTGCTGGGCCCTATCAGTCATCTCCTATATAAGGCCACTTCTCTGAGACCCGGGAATGTAACAACCTGAACCGAATGAATAAAGATGTACAGAGAATTAGGAAACATAAGGAAATAGAGGAATACGTTACAAATGAAGTAACAAGACACGACATCAAAAAAAGAACTGAATAAAACAGGGATAGGCATTCTACCCGATAAAAAAAAGTGTTCACAGTGATGATTATAAAGACGCTCACCCAAGTCAGGAGAAGAATAGATAGACATAGTGAGAATTTCAACAGAGTAATAACATGTCAAAAAGAAGAAAACAGTGAACAATACAATAAAAGAGATTAAAACACACACACACATGTACATGAGAGAAGCCACATTATACTGTATGATACAGAAGAACAGATCAGTGAAATGGAAAACAGAGTAGTGAAAATCACCCAAACTGAATAGCACAAAGTAAAAGCAATTAAGAGTATACGTAAAGGGACCTCTGAGACAACATCAAGAATATTAACATGAGCATTACAGGGGCCCCAGAACGAGGAGAAGAGAGAAACGGGCAGATAACTTATTGGAGGATAGAGTAACTGATAACTTTCCTAACCTGGGGAAGGAAACACACATCCAGGTCCAGGAAAAACAGAGTCCCAAACAAGATGAAGACAAACAGGTCCACACCAAGACATATTATAAAGCTCCAAAAATTTAAAAATTTAAAGAGTGATCACAGAGGCAGTGAAATAAAAGGGTCTAGTTATGTTCAAGGTATTCCCATAAGACTGTCAGATGACTTCTCAGCACAATTTTCAAACTAGGAAGGAATGATAGGATATAATCAATGGGCTAAAAAGAAAAAGTCTACAACAGGAATACTCTACCAGCAAAATTATTATTCAGAATTGCAGGAGAGGGCTTCCCTGATGTCACAGTGGTTGAGAATCTGCCTGCCAATGCAGGGGACATGGGTTTGGGCCCTGATCCAGGAAGATCCCACATGCCACAGAGCAACTAAGCCTGTGTGCCACAACTACCGAGCCTGTGCTCTAGAGCCCATGAGACACAACTACTGAGCCTGCTAGCCACAACTACTGAAGCCTGAGCACCTAGAGCCCGTGTTGCACAACAAGGAGAGCCACTGCAATGAGAAGCCCATGCACCACAACGGCCCATGCACCACAACGAAGAGTAGCCTCCACTTGCCACAACTAGAGAAAAGCCCACGCACTGCAATGAAGACCTAATACAGCCAGAAATAAATAAATAAATTTATGGAGGAAAGAAAGAATTGAAGGAGAGATCAAGAGTTTCCCAGACTAGCAAAAGTTAAACGAGTTCGTCACTAATAAACCAGCCTTACATGCAATGTTGAAGGAATTTACTTAAGCTTAAAAGAACTCTCACTAATTATTGATAGTAACAAGAAAACAAACAAAAGTAAAAATCTCACTGAAAAACCTATACATAGAGTAAGGGTAATAGATCAAACATTTTTTTAGCTTCTGTAAAGAACAAAAGACAATAGTAGTATGTTTTTTTTAAAAAAGAGAGGGCCCAAATAAATCAGAAATGAAAGCGATGATGTTACAACAGACACCACAGAAATACAAAGTATCCTAAGATACACACAGGCTAACTCAGGGCTCAGACTGGACAGAGCCCAGTCTCCCTTCCACTGTACGTGAGTTACAGGAGCCTCAGGAACTGAGGAGGGGGTCCCTGAGGGGAGGTACAAGATAGAAGATGTTAGGCATTAACCTGACTGTATTTATGTTAAACCTGCCTGAACTACATTCACATGAGATTGTTTTGTCCTGAATGTACATCGGCACCTTTAGTCTGAACTGCAGATCTTTGGCTTCACCACCTCCACTGACAGCATTAGCTTCACCTGCTGTGGACCGTCTCCTATAGGATTTCTAGAACCACAAAGCATCGAAGTTTCACAGGACACAGAGTCTGTGAGACTCCACTCAGTCTCAGAGTCTCAACCCCACTCAGAGACGTAGAGTCACAACAGAGACTCCACTCTTGGAGGACACACACAGTAGTGTGCACATCAGGACCCAAGGGAAGGAGCAGTGACCCCACAGGAGACTGAGCAGACCTACCTGCTAGTTTTAGAGGGTCTCCTGCAGAGGCGGGGGGTGACTGGGGCTCACAGTGCGGACAAGGACACTGGCAGCAGAAGTTCTGGGAAGTCCTCCTTAGCATGAGCCCTCCCAGAGTCCGCAGGTAGCCCCACCAAAGAGCCAGGTAGGCCACAGTTCTGGGTCACCTCAGGCCAAACAACAAACAGAGAGGGAACTCTGCCCCATGCATCAGCAGACAAGCGGATTAAAGTTTTATTGAGCTCTGCCCACCAGAGCCACACCCAGCTCTACCCACCACCAGTCCCTCACATCAGGAATGCTGCACAAGCCTCTAAGATAGACTCATCCAGCAGAGAGCAGACAGCAGAAGCAAGAAGAACTACAGTTCTTCAGCCTGTGGATGGAAAACCACATTCACAGAAAGATAGACAAAATGAAAAGGCAGAGGAATTTGTACCAGATGAAGGAACAAGATAAAACCCCAGAAAAACAACTAAATGAGGTGGAGATAGGCAACCTTGCAGAAAAAGAATTCATAATAATGATAGTGAAGATGATCCAAGACCTTGGAAAAAGAATGGAGGCAAAGATCGAGAAGATGCAAGAAATAGTTAACAAAGACCTAGAAGAACTAAAGAACAAACAGAGATGAACAATACAATAACTGAAATGAAAAATACACTAGAAGGGGGCTTCCCTGGTGACGCAGTGGTTGAGAGTCCACCTGCCGACGCAGGGGACATGGGTTCGTGCCCTGGTCTGGTAAGATCCCACATGCCACGGAGCGGCTGGGCCCGTGAGCCATGGCCGCTGAGCCTGCACATCCAGAGCCTGTGCTCCACAATGGGAGAGGCCACAAAAGTGAGAGGCCCGCATACCGCAAAAACAAACAAAAAAATACACTAGAAGGAATCAATAGTAGAATAACTGAGGCAGAAGAACGGATAATTGGCCTGGAGACAGAAAGGTGGAATTCACTGCTGCAGAAAAGAATAAAGAAAAAAGAATGCAAAGAAATGAAGACAGCTTAAGAGACCTCTGGGATAACATTAAACGCAACAAAATTTGCATTATAGGGATCCCAGAAGGTGGAGAGAGAGAGAGAAAGGACCCGAGAAAATATTTGAAGAGATTATAGTCGAAAACTTCCCTAGCATGGGAAAGGAAATAGTAGCCACCCAAGTCCAGAAAGAGTCCCAGGCAGGATAAACCCAAGGAGAAAAATGCCGAGACACGTAATAATCAAACTGACAAAAATTAAAGACAAAGAAAAATTATTGAAAGCACAAGGGGAAAATGACAACATACAAGGGAACTCCCATAAGGTTAACAGACGATTTCTCAGCAGAAACTCTACAAACCAGAAGGGAGTGGGCTGATATATTTAAAGTGATGAAAGGGAAGAACCTACAACCAAAAGAACTCTACCCAGCAAGATCTCATTCAGATTCAATGGAGAAATCAAAAGCTTTACAGACAAGCAAAAGCTAAGAGAACTCAGCACCACCAAACCAGCTCTACAACAAATGCTGAAGGAACCTATCTAAGTGGGAAACACAACAGAAGAAAAGAATCTACAAAAACAAACACATAACAATTAAGAAAATATTAATAGGAATATACATATCAATATTTACCTTAAATGTGAGTGGATTAAATGCTCCAAACAAAAGCACAGTCTTGCTGAATGGATACGAAAACAAGATCCATATATATGCAGTCTATAAGAGACCCATTTCAGACCTAGGGAAACCTACAGACTGAAAGTGAGGGGATGGAAAAGAATATTCCATGCAAATGAAAATCAAAAGAAAGCTGGAGTAGCAATACTCATATCAGATACAATAGACTTTAAAATAAAGAGTGTTACAAGAGACAAGGAAGGACACTACATAATGATCAAGGGATCAATCCAAGAAGAAGACATAACTATTATAAATATATATGTACCCAACATAGGAGCATCTCAATACATAAGGCAACTGCTAACAGCTATAAGAAAGAAAAATCGACAGTAAGACAATAATAGCAGGGGACTTTAACGCTTTACTTACACCAATGGAGATCATCTGGACAGAAAATTAATAAGGAAACACAAACTTTAAATGACACAATAGACCAAATAGATTTAATTGATATTTATAGGACATTCCATCCAAAAACAGCAGATTACATGTTCTTCTCAACTTCACGCAGAACATTCTCCAGGATAGATCACATCTTGGGTCACAAATAAAGCCTCAGGAAATTTAATAAAACTGAAATCATATCAAGCATCTGTTCTGACCACAAGGTTATGAGATTAGAAATCAATTACAGGGAAAAAATATGTAAAAAACAGAAACACATGGAGGCTCAACAATACGTCACTAAATAACCAAGACATCACTGAAGAAAGAAAAGAGGAAATCAAAAACAACCTAGAGACAAATGACAACAAAAACATGATGATCCAAAACCTATGGGATGCAGCAAAAGCAGTCCTAAGAGGGAAGTTTATAGCAATACAAGCCTACTTCAAGAAACCAGAAAACTCTCAAATAAACAATCTAACCTTACACCTAAAGGAATTAGAGAAAGAAGAAAGAAACCCAACGTTAGTAGAAGGAAAGAAATCATAAAGATCAGAGCAGAAATAAATGAAATAGAAACAAAGAAAACAATAGCAAAGATCAATAAAACTAAAAGCTGGTTCTTTGAGAAGATAAACAAAAACGATAAATCGTTAGCCAGACTCAAGGAAAAGAGGGAGAGGACTCAAATCAATAAAATTAGACGTGAAAAAGGAGAAGTTGCAACAGACACCACAGAAATACAAAGCATCCTAAGAGACTTCTACAAGCAACTCTATGCCAATCAAATGGACAACCTGGAAGAAATGGACAAATTCTTAGAAAGGTATAACCTTCCAAGACTGAAAGAGGAATAAATAGAAAATATGAATAGACCAATCACAAGTAATGAAATTGAAACTGCGATTAAAAATCTTCCAACAAACAAAAGTCCAGAACCAGATGGCATCAGAGGTGAATTCTATCAAATATTTAGACAAGAGCTAACACCCAACCTTCTCAAACTCTGCAGAAATTTGCAGGGAAAGGAACACTCCCAAACTCATTCTATGACGCCACCATCACACTGATACCAAAACCAGACAATGATACTACAGAAAAAGAAAATTAGAGACCAATATCACTGATGAATATAGATGTAAAAATCCTCAACAAAATACTAGCAAACAGAATTGAACAACACATTAAAAGGATCACACACCATGATCAGGTGGGGTCTATCCCAGGAACGCAAGGGTTCTTCAATATACACAAATCAATCAATGTGATACACCATATTAACAAATTGTAGAATAAAAATATCATCTCAAGAGAAGCAGGAAAAAATTTTGACAAAATTCAACACCCATTTATGATTAAAAATTCTCCAGAAAGTGAACATAGAGGGAATCTACCTCAACATAATAAAGGCCATATATGACAAACTCACAACAAACATCATTCTCAATGGTGAAAAACTACAAGAATTTCCTCTAACATCAGGAACAAAACAAGGATGTCCACTCTCACCAGTATTATTCAACATAGTTTTGGAAGTCCTAGACACAGCAATCAGAGAAAAAAAGAAATAAAAGGAACATAAATTGGAAAAGAAGTAAAATTTTCACTGTTTGCAAATGATACGATACTACACATAGTGAATCTTAAAGATGACACTAGAAAATTACTAGAGCTAATCAATGAATTTGGTAAAGTTGCAGGATACAAAATTAATGCACAGAAATCTCTTGCATTCCTCTACACTAACAATGAAAGATGAGAAAGAGAAATTAAGGAAACAATCCCATACGCCACTGCAACAAAAGGAATAAAATACGTAGGAATGAACCTACCTAGGGAGGCCAAAGTCCTATACTCAGAAAACTATAAGACACTGCTGAAAGAAATCAAAGATTATATAAACAGATGGGAGTATTAACCATATGCTTGGATTAGAAGAATCAATATTGTGAAAATGACTATCCTACCCAAAGCAATCTACAGATTCAATGCAATCCCTATCAAATTATCAGTGGCATTTTCTACAGAACTAGAACAAAAAAACCTTAAAATTTGTATGGAGACACAAAACACCCCGAATAGCCAAATCAGTCTTGAGGGAAATTAAAAGAGCTGGAGGAATCAGACTTCCTGACTTCAGACTATACTACAAAGCTCAGTAATCAAGACTATATGGTCCTGGCACCAAAACAGAAATATAGATCAATGGAACAGGATAGAAAGCCCAGAGATAAACCTACATACCTATGGCTAACTCATCTATGACAAAGGAGGCAAGGATAAACAATGGAGAAAAGACAGTCTCTTCAGTAAGTGGTGCTGGGAAAACTGGACAGTTACACATAGAAGAATGAAATTAGAACATCCATAACACCATACGCAAAAATAAACTCCAAATAGATTAGAGATCTAAATGTTAAGACCAGACGCTATTAAACTCTTAGAAGAAAACATAGGCAGAACACTCTATGACATAAATCACAGCAAGATCCTATTTGACCCACCTCCTAGAGAAATGGAAATAAAAACAAAAATAAACAAATGGGACCTAATGAAACTTAAAAGCTTTTGCACAGCAAAGAAACACATAAAGAAGACGAAAAGACAACCCTCAGAATGGGAGAAAATATTTTCAAATGAAGCAAATGACAAAGGATTAATCTCCAAAATTTACAAGCAGCTCATGTAGCTCAATATCACAAAAGCAAACAACCCAATCCAGGAATGGGCAGAAGACCTAAATAGACATTTCTCCAAAGACGATATACAGGTTGCCAACAAACACATGAAAGGATGCTGAACATCACTAATCATTACAGAAATGTAAATCAAAACTACAGCGAGGTATCACTCACAGCAGTCAGAATGGCAATCATCAAAAAATCTACAAAAAATAAATGCTGGAGAGGCATTTATTGGAGAAAAGGGAACACTCTTTCAGTGTTGGTGGGAATGTAACTTGATATAGCCATTAGGGAGAACAGTATGGAAGTTCCTTATAAAACTAAAAATAGAAGTACCATACGACCCAGCAACCCAACTCCTGGGCATTTACACTGAGAGAACCATAATTCAAAAAGAGTTATGTTCAACAATGTTCATTGCAGCTCTATTTACAATAGCCAGGACACGGAAGCAACCTAAGTGTCCATCGACTGATGAATCGATAAAGAAGATCTGGCACATATATACAATGGCATATTACTCAGCCATAAAAAGAAACAAAACTGAGTTATTTGTAGTAAGATGGATGGACGTAGAGACTGTCCTACACAGTAAAGTAAGTCAGAAAGAGAAAAACAAATAGCGTGTGCTAACACAGATATATGGAGTCTAAAGAAAAAAAAAGTTTATGAAGAATCTAGGGTCGGGACAGGATTAAGGACACAGACGTACAGAAAGGACTTGAGCACACGGGGAGGGGGAAGGGTAAGCTGGGACAAAGTGAGAGAGTGGCATGGACATATATACATTACCAAATGTAACATCGATAGCTACTGGGAAGAAGCCACATAGCACAGGGAGATCAGCTCAGTGCTTTGTGAACACCTAAAGTGGTGGGATAGAGACAGTGAGAGAGAGATGCAAGAGGGAGGGGATATGGTGGTATATGTATAGCTGATTCACTTTGTTATACAGCAGAAACTAACACATCATTGTAAAGCAATTATACTCCAATAAAGTTGTAAAATGAAAAAAAAAAAAAGAAAGCCCAGAGATAAACCTACATACCAATGGTCAATAATCTGTGACACAGGAGGCAAGACTATACAATGGAGAAAAGACAGTCTCTTCAATCAGTGGTTCTGGGAAAAATGGGCAGCTACATGTAAAAGAATGAAATTAGAATACTCCCTAACACCATACAGAAAAATAAATTCAAAATGGATTAGAGACCTTAATGTAAGACCGGACAGTATAAAACTCTTAGAGGAAAAAATAGGAAGAATACTCTGACATAAATCACAACAAGATCTTTCTTGATCCACCTCCTAGAGTAATGCAATAAAAAAGAAAAATAAACAAATGGGAACTAATGAAACATAAAAGCTTTTGCAAAGCAAAGGAAAGTAAAACCAAGACGAAAAGACAACACTCAGAATGGGAGAATATATTTGCAAATGAATCAACAAAGGATTAATCTCCAATAATATATAAACAGCCCATGCAGCTCAATATTAACAAAACCAAACAACCCAATACAAAAATGGCAGAAGATCTAAATAGACATTTATCCCAGAAGAGAGAGAGATGGCCAAGAAGCACATGAAAAGTTTCTCAACATCACTAATTATTAGAGAAATGCAAATCAAAACTACAATGAGGTATCACCTCGCACCTCTTAGAATGGACATCATCAGAAAATCTACAAACAACAAATGCTGGGGAGGGTGTGGAGAAAAGGAACTCTCTTCCACTATTGGTGGGAATGTAAATTGATACAGTCACTATGGAGAACAATATGGATGTTCCTTAAAAAACTAAAAATAGAATTACCATATGATCCAGCAATCCCACTACTGGGCATATACCCAGAGAAAAACATAAATCAAAAAGACACATTCACCACAATGTTCACTGCAGCACTATTTACAATAGCCAGGTAATGGGAGCAACCTAAATGCACACAGACAGATGAATGGATAAAGATGTGGTACATATATAAAATGGAATGTTACTCAGCCATAAAAAGGAATGAAATTCGGTCATTTGTACAGACGTTGATGGACCTAGAGACTGTCATACAGAGTGAAGTAAGACAGAAAGAGAAAAAGAAATATTGTATATTAATGCATATATGTGGAACCAAGAAAAATGGAACAGATGAACTGGTTTGCAGGGCAGAAATAGAGACACAGATGTAGAGAACAAACGTATGGACACCAAGGGGGGAAAGCCGTGGGGTGGGGGGTAGTGCTGGGATGAATTGGGGGTTTGGGATTGACTTATATACACCCATATGTATAAAATCGATAACCAGAAAGAACCTGCTGTATAATAATAAAATTAAAAATTAAAATAATAAATAAACATACAAAAAGTAAAACAGAAAAAAAAGTTCTTCCATTCCCATACATGTATTTATATGAATGAATGATTTCCATGCTTCTATCTATAAATACAAAAAAGAGGAATAAAACCTACATTGAACCAAAAAAGAAAAAAAAAAAGCAGAACCCACCAGTTATAAACAGGAAAACCCTATCAGGGCACTTGCTCCAAAGGTAAAGAATCCTGAAGTTGGTCAGAGGTGGGTAATCGTCTCCCATGCAGCCAGGAGCCCCCCCACCCCCGCAAGGAGCGTCCTCATTGCAAAGCTGGGGGACCTTGCTGAGGCATCTCTGAGTAAATGTGAGCTGAGCTCCAGGCCAGCTGCTGCTTAACTGTTCCCACACTTCCCAGGTAAAACACCTGAATCTGTGCAAGGACTTGAAAGCCTAGAGGAAGGGTCATGGAGCCACACCAGCGACAGCACCCAGGCCGACTTGGTGCCTACAGGCCAACCAGGATGGTCCTGGCCCCGGGTGCACTTCTGGAAGCTTTCCATTTCCCTGCCTGAGATACCCCTCCTGTCCCGGCCCCCACTGCTTTTTTCCTTACTCACCTCTGCCTGGGGAGAAATTCCAGCAGCAGATATGGGTGACACATCCTCTTCTTTAGCAGTTGGCAGCTTGGCAACTCCTGCAGAAAGCCCAGCAGAGCCCCACTCACACCGGGCCACCCAAAAAACCGTGGCCCCTCACTCCCTCCCACCAGCCCAGCCCCGACACTGCTGACGAGGCAGAGAATATGGCGTCAGACACAACTGAAGGGGCTCTTGCTGCCTGGAGCGGTGTTTATATTGACCTCAAACCAGGCACACCTGTAGAGGGCTGGCCGGCAGTGTCAGGCTGCCCAGGTCAGCCAATCCTCACCCCTCTGGGGCTCACAGCAGCAGAAAATGGACCTTGATGAACCGACCAGGTCCAAGGAACAGGTGTGGGCTCCTGAGAGTCAGGATAGACAAGGGGCTGCAGCTCTGGCTTGTTTTCTAATCATCATTTTATCAGGCCCATGAGTGGGAGACAACTTCAAGAAGACCCTCTCCTAATGAGAGGAACCCAGGAGTCAGGGAGAGGAGGGGTGGTGGGTGGAGACAGAGGCCTGGTGCCCCGGCTGCAGTGGAAGTCTCTGGAAGACCAGGTGGAGGGAGGCCGCACAGAGTGACGCCCAGTGTCACAGACCTGTTGGAGCTGTTGTTTGTTAGTTCAAGTCGTGCTCTGAGGTGCTCTGTGTCAGCCCTGAGCAACAGGTGAGCTGGGGGTGCTCTGCAATGGGGGCTATGTGCACGGTTCCTGTGTGCCCAGTCTTGCTGGGTACCTGCACAGGAGAGCTCCATATCCTGGGAGGGGCCTGACCACGAGAACCCCGTGGTCAGCTGGGTACCTGCCCAGGTGAGCTCCAAATCCTGGGAGGGGCCTGACCACGAGAGCCCCATGAGCTGCTGGGTACCTGCCCAGGTGAGCTCCATATCCTGGGAGGGGCCTGACCACGAGAGCCCTGTGGGCTACTGGGTACTTGGTAAAGGACGTCAGGTCAGCGAAGCAACTGAGAATATACATCCAGTAGTTCCTAATTCCTACACACTGATGGTCATTCTACCATCCACCAGGACATGGTATTCTGTATTAGACTTAGATGATGTCTTCTTCTGTATTCCATTAGTCCCAGAGTCACAAGAAATTTTGAAGTAGCGAGGAGTCCAGCCAGTCTTATTGGCCGCCGTCACTGCAGTGTCTGCAGGTTTTTCTATAGTGACAGTGTGATATACGGTTCCCCCGCCAAGGTACAGGTTAGGATTAGGGTACGGGTTAGGGTATGATTTAGGGTTAGGGTTATGGTTAGGATTAGTGTTAGGGAATGGATACAGTTTATGGTACCAGTTAGTGTACGACAACGGGTTTGGTTAGAATCCATGTTAGGGTGTGGGTTAGTGTTAGTATATGGGTTAGGATTAGGTTGTGGGTTAGGGGACGGTTTAGGGTTAGGTTTAGCGTTAGGGAAAGGGTACGGATTAGGTCACTGTTTAGGGTACGACAACGGTTTAGGGTACCTGTTAGGGTTAGTGTTACTGTTAGTGTACGTGTTACAATTAGGACTTGGGTAAGTATAAGGTTTAGGGTTGGGTTAGGGTACGTGTTAGTGTTAGTGTATGGGTTATTATTATGGCACAGCTTAGTGTAAGGTTTAGGGTTAGGGTTAGGGAACGGGTACGGTTTTGGTTACAGTTTAGTGTAGGACAACATCAGCCTTTGGGGGTTTATCCAGGCACATTCACCTCTAGTGTATAAAAGAGGAACACCACTGGCAGGAAGGTCTGTTTCCCTGCTTACCAGAATGGGGAAAGCAGAAATGCTGCCGCCCAATGGCCGTTGCCTGCAACAGCAGCTTTACAACCTGTGCTAATCGGCACTTCATATGCACAAGTACTCGAGGGCTGTAAATGAAACCTGCCCTCAAAATGTCTTCAGGGAGGTAATGGCCAAGATATTTCCAAATGTGGCACATATTTCAAGAAAACCATTTGAAGAAGTAAGCTGTACTCACAGTTTGAAGAAAAAAGAGGACACGCCTGAAAGCTAAATTTCAAGGCATTATGAGACACATGCAAATCCAACCACAAAGAGGTATCAGCTCACAGCAGTCAGAATAAAAATTAGGAGAAAAACTACAAACAATAAATGCTGAAGGGGTTATGGAGAAGTGCATACCCTCAACTTTAAATGGGACGTAACCTGGTAAGAGCCATGAATGGAACAGAATGGAGGTGTCTTTACAAGGTAAACAATTGGCTACCATATGATCCAGCAGGCCCACTACTTGGTCTAAAACCGAAGATGACAGAATTGGAAAGACACAGGCAGGCAAATGTGCATTGCAGCAGTATTACAATAGTCAAGACATGGAAGCAACCAAAAATTCCATCAAGAGATGAGTGGACAAAGAACTGCTACATGTACAGACCGAATATTAGCCAAGGAAAAAAATGACACAATGCCATTTGCAACACCGTAGATGAGTCTAGAAGTAATCACACAACTTGTTGTAAGTCACAAAGTGAAAGACACATATACTATGATATCACTTATAGGTGTTACCTAAAAAGTGACACCAGTGAAGATATAGCCACAGAGAAAGGCAATCACAGATTTATTAAACAAACTTATGATTCACCAATGGAAAGGTGTGAGGATTGGATACATTAAGATATCGGGTTTAACAGAGATATACAAACACAGGTGAAGTATATAATCACCAAGGACCTACAGAATACCAAGAGAAGACTACTCAACATTGTGTCATAACCTACATGGGAAAAGGATCCAAAGAACAATAGATATATGTATATGTGTAAAACAACCACATCTTGCACACCTAGAACAAGCAAAACATTGTAATCACACTTGCTGTGATAAAAAATGAAAATTAAATTTAAAAAACGAAGAAGTAGTGGGATATAAAGTTAAGGGGCTTTTTCCTGGCACATTCCATTCTAATTTACAACCTAGAGCACGACTTTCATATAGGCTCTGTTGCCCTAATAACCAGATTTCTTAAAGGAGAACTGTGCCTCTTTGTGGCCGTTTCACACAGCAGCAGCTCTAAACCCAGCGATAATGGTTACTTGATATTCAAAATAATTCCAGGCCTGTAAATGACACCTGCCCTCTAAACAAATCCGTGGTCACTAAATCGAGCAAGAATCTCAAAAGACGTGCATATTTCAAAATGACCATTTAAAGAGGCATATTTTACCCACGTTTTGTATTCTTTCTTTTTCTCTCTTTTCTTTTTGTTAAAAAAGGGGGCAAGGAAAAATGCTCAACATCAGGAATTAATAAAGCCATGCAAATCCAGTCTACAAAAACGTTCACCTCACAGCCATCAGAATGATCACCAGCAAAAAAGTCTACAACTTATAAATGCTGAAGGGGCTTCAGAGAACTGTGTACCCTCTAGCTGCTGGTGGGATGTAACCTGGTAACAGACAGTACTGAAAACAGAATGGAGGTGTGTTTAAAGGTAAAAATTGAGCTACCATGTGATCTGGTAGGATCACTGATGGGCCTATCACCTGAGTAGACCAGAATCAAAGAGACACAGGCTGGCAATCCTGCACTGCAGCAACATGTACCATAGCCAAGACTTGGAAGAAACCAAAATGTCCATCAACAGAAAAATGCACCAAGAAGAAGTGGTCCGTGTACACAATGGAATATTAGCCATGGAAAAGCATGGAACAGTGCCATTGGCACCACCATAGAAGGATCTAGAGATAGTCACCCAACTTGAAGTAAGAAAGAAACCAAAAGACAGATATCCTATGACATCAATTATAGGTGTTACCTAAAAATTGATACCCATGAAATACTTTCCAAGAGAAGGACACTCATAGATTCAGAAAACCAAATTATGTTTAACCAAATGGAAAGGTGTAAGGAAGGTATGAATTAGGATATGGGGATGAACAGACATGTACTAATACATATGAAATATATAATCACCAAATACCTACGGAATACCAAGAGAGGTCTACTCAACATTCTGTAATAACCTACATGGGAAAGGATCCAAAGATGAATAGATCGATACATACATAAAATGAACCAGATTCTGTACACCTAGAACACACACAACATTTTTATCAAATTTACTCTGATACTAAATAAAAATTAAATTTAAAAAACAAACAGGGAGTAAGGAGATATAAGCTCTTGAGGGTTTGCCCTGGCACATTCCACCCTAATTTGCAGCCTACTAACAGGATTTCCAGGAAGGCTCTGTTGCTCAAAAACCCAGAGTTGGAAATGTAGAAATGCTGCCAACTTGTGGCCGTTTGCGGCAAGAGTGGCTTTAAACCCACTGCTAATGGTCACTTAACATTCACAGACTCAGGGCTGTAAAGGACACCTGCCCTCAAAAAATGTCCTGAGCTAGGGAATGACCAAAAATATTCAAGACATGCAAATGTTTAAAGGAGATAGTATGAAGAGATAAGTTTGCACACTCTTCTTCAAAAGAAAGGAAAATGGATAAAAGCTCAACATCAGGAATTATTAGACTCATGCAAGTCTAATCTACAAAAAGGTTTCAACTCACACACGTCAACTCCCATCAGCAAAAGGTCTACAAACAATACATGCTGAAAGGGTTTTAGAGAACTCTGTACTCTCTAGCTGCTGGTGAGATGTAAAGTGGTTACAGCCAATAATGAGAACAGAAAGGACCTCGTTTAAAAGTAAAAACTGGGGCTTCCCTGGTGGTGCAGTGGTTGAGAGTCCACCTTTCGATGCAGCGGACACGGGTTCGTGTCCCAGTCCGGGAAGAACACACATGCCCCAGAGTGGCTAGGCCCGTGAGGCATAGCCGCTGAGCATGCGCGTCCGAAGCCTGTGCTCCGCAACGGGAAAGGCCGCAACAGTGAGGGGCCATCGTACCACACACACACACAAAAGAAATGTAAAACCGAGCCACCATTCCATCCAGCAGGGCCAATGTTGGGCCTCTCACCTGAGAAGACCAGAATCGAGAAGACAGAGGCTGCAACAGCTGCACTGCAGCCACTTTCACAATAGCCAAGATACGGAAGCAACCAAAATGTCCATCAACAGATGAATTGATAAAGAAGAAGTGGTCCATGTACACAATGGAATATTAACCTTGGAAAACAATGAAACACTGCTCTTTGAGACACCATAGATGAACCTAGAGATAATCACAGAACGTGAGGTAAGTTGGAAAGCAAAATACATATCCTATGATATCACTTATAGGCGTTATCTAACAACTGACCCCAATGAACATATTTCCACAGAGAAAGACACTCACAGACTTAGAAAACAAATTATGCTTATCTAAAAGGAAAGGTGGAGGGAATGGATAAATTAAGACCAGGTTTACCGTACGTGTACAAATGCGTATTAAATACATATGTCAAAAAGACCGGCCGTATAGAAACGGAGGTCTACGGGACACTCTTCAATAATTTACATGGGAGGAGGATCTGCACATCTATATCTATATATCTATATCTATATATCTATATATATACACATATACATATACATATATATAAATATAATGTACAAATGAACCAGATTGTGTCACCTAGGACAAACAATATTCTAATCATTACCCTGATTAAAAAAATTCAAACAACGAACAAGAAGTAATGTGACATAAACTTATGGGGTTTTTTCCTGGCACATTGCATTCTAACTTACAACCTGGTAACATGACTTCCAGAAAGGATCTGCTGCCCTAGTAACCGGATTTGGGGATGGAGAAATGCTGCAGACTTGTGGCCGTTTCCCACAACAGCAGCTTTAAAACCAGTGCTAAGGGTCACTAAATAGTCACACTCATTGCAGTCCTGTAAATGACACCTACCCTCAAAAAACATCCTGGCGTCGAAAATCGACCAAAAAAATCAAGAGGGCAACCTTCCAAGAAGACAATTTCAAGAGGTTTATTGTACTCACAGTTTTTTTCTGTTTTTGTTTAACAGAATAAAAAAAGGTGTGGAAAAAAGCTGAACATTAGGAATTATTAAAGACATGCAAATCCAACTTACAAAAACCTATCAGCTCACCCCAGTCAAAATAGTCATCAGCAAAAGTTCTGCAAACAATAAATGCTGAAGGGGTTGTGGAGAAATGCGCACCCTCGTTTCTAAGTGGGACATGGTAAGAACCAGTAATGAAAACACAAAGGAGGTGCCTTGATAAGGTAAATATTGAGCTACCATTCAATCAAGCATACCCACTCCTGGGCCTATCACCTGAGAGGATGAGAATCAAAAAGACACAGGGTGGCAATCCGGCACGCCAGCAATATTTACCACAGCCAACACTTGGAAGCAACAAAAATGTCTGTCAACAGAGGAAGGCACAACAGAGGAAGGCACAAAAAACAGAGGAAGGTCCATGTACACAATGGAATATTACTCCAATAAAAAATATATATAATTTCAATTTAGAAACCAAACGTAAGTAAGGAGACATCAGCTTTTGGGGCTTTGTCCGGGCACATTCCTCTCTAACATATAACCGAGGAACACCACTGGCAGGAAAGACTTTCCGTAATTCCCAGAATGGGGAAAGGAGAAATGCTGCCGCCCAATGGCCAATACCTGCAACAGCAGCTTTAAAACCTGTGCTAATGGTCACTTCATACGCACAAGTACTGGAGGGCTGTAAATGAAACCTGCCCTCAAAATGTCTTCAGGGAGGTAATGGCCAAAATATTTCAAAATGTGACACATACTTCAAGAAAACCATTTGAAGAGGTAAGCGCTACTCACAGCTTGAAAAAAAAGAGAACATGCCT
The DNA here is from genome assembly GCF_964374135.1 of Grampus griseus. Lineage (NCBI taxonomy): Eukaryota > Metazoa > Chordata > Mammalia > Artiodactyla > Delphinidae > Grampus > Grampus griseus. The sequence continues at coordinate 134,170,665 of NC_139019.1, read as the reverse complement.
GAAAGTTCAATCTCAAGGGATTATGAGATGCATGCAAATCCAACCTCAAAGAGGTGTCAGCTCACACCTGTCAGAATAAACATCAGCAGAAAAGCTACAAACAATAAATGCTGAAAGGGTTGTGGACAAGGGCATACCCTCAAATTTAAGTGGAACATAACCTGGTAAGAGCCACTGATGAGAACAGAATGGAGACGCCTTTACAACGTAAACATTATGCTACCATATGATCCAACAGGCCCTCTCCTGGGCCTATAACCGAAGAAGACATAATTGAAAGACACAGGCAGGCAAATGTGCATTTCAGCAGTGTTACAATAACCAAGACATGGAAGCAACCAAAAAGTCCATCAACAGGTGAGTGGACAAGGAAAAACTGGTCCACGTACAGATGGAATATTAGCCAAGGACAAAAATGACACAATGCCATTTGCATCACCATAGATGAGTCTAGAAGTAATCACGCAACTTGTAGTAAGTCAGAAAGCGAAAGACACATATCCTATGATATCACTTATAGGTGTTACCTAAAAACTGATACCAGTGAAGATATTTCCACTGAGAAAGGCAATCACAGATTCATTAAACAAACTTATGGTTCACCAATGGAAAGGTGTGAGATTGTATATATTAGGATATTGGGTTTAACAGAGATATACAAACATAGGTGAAATGTATAATCACCAAACACCTACGGAACACCAAGAGAAAACTACTCAACATTATTTCATAACCTACATGGGAAAAGGCTCTGAAGAATAGATATATATATATGTGTGTAAAAGGACCACATCTCGCACACCTAGCACAAGCAAAACATTGTAATCAAAGTTGCTGTGATAACAAATTAAAATTTAAAAAGTGAATAAGAAGTAGTGAGACATAAACTTAATGGGCTTCTTCCTGTTACACTGCATTCTAATTTACAACCTACAACACGGCTTCCATTGAGGCTCCGTTGCCCTAGTAACCAGATTTTGTAAAGGAGAACTGCTACTGCCTTGTGAACATTTCTCAAAACAGCAGCTTTAAACACAGCTCTAGAGCGGAGGGGAAGATGGTGGAAGAGTAAGATGCAGAGATCACCTTCCTCCCCACAGATACACCAGAAATACATATACACGTGGAACAACTCCTACAGAACACCTACTGAATGTTGGCAGAAGGCTTCAGACCTCCCAAAAGGCAAGAAACTCCCCATGTACCTGGGTAGGGCAAAAGAAAAAAAGAAAAAACAGAGACAAAAGAATAGGGACGGGACCTGCACCAGTGGGAGGGAGCTGTAAAGTAGGAAAGGTTTCCAAAAACTAGGAAGCCCCTTCGCAGGCGGAAACTACAGGTGGTGGAAGGGGGAGTGTCACAGCTCTGCAGGAGAGCACAGCAACAGGGGTGAGGAGGGAAAAGCGGGGAGATTCCCACAAAGAGAATCGGTGCCGACCAACACTTGCCAGCCCAAGAGGCTTGTCTGCTCACCCGAAGGGGTGAGCGGGGCTGCAAGCTGAGGCGCGGGCTTTGGTCGGAGCGGAGAGAGAGAAATGGTGTTGGACTTGTGAACACAGCCTGATGGGTTTAGTGCACAATGGCTGGATGGGAGGGAGTTGGGGAAAAGGTCTGGAGCTGCCGAAGAGGCAAGAGACTTTTTCTTCCCTCCTTGTCTCCTGGTGCATGAGGAGACGGGATTAAGAGCGCTGCTTAAAGGAACTCCAGAGACCAGCACGAGCCGTGGCTAAACACACGGACCACAGAGACAGGCACGAGTCGTGGCTAAAAGCATGGAAAGTGAAGTTTCACATCCCCCCGGTCAAAAGGGCCATCTGATAAAAGTGTAAAATCCAGAAAGGCAGGACAGGCCATGGAGAACTGGGAGCCTTGTTATGCTGATGGGCGGGATGAAAATTGCCAACAGCCACGCAGGAGAAGTGTATGGTGTTTCCTGAAACATCTAAAAAACAAAGCAACAGAGCCTAGGGCACTTCCACTTATGGTCCTATAGCTTAGGGAAATTAAAATTAAAAAGACACAGCCACACCAAAGTTTGGGACGGCTCTGTTTACAAGAACCTCATTTACGGTACAAGTTCAATATCGCAGAAAGCGAAAAATGGATAAAGAAGTTGTGGTACTTACGTACAATGCAATATCACTCAGCAATTAAATCTATGTCATCAGGCGCGTAGCAGCATAATGAGTGAATTCAGGTATGATGATTCTAACTGAAATAAGTCACACAGAAAAAGAAACATCATAAGATATCACTAATACACAGAATGTAAACTTGGCTACACAGGAACTGAATTACAAAACAGAACAGGGTCTCAAATTTAGAAAACCAACTTCTGCTTGCTTAAGGGGAAAGGTGAGTTGGGGTGCTGCATAAAACCAGAGATTGAAATGAGCACAGATACCGTTCCATAAGCCAAATATGTAATAGACAAGGGCTACTCCTTGCTCAACGAAATGGACTCAACACCCCATATTCAACGCCTAAGAATATACCTGACTAGTAAGAATCTTAAAACCTATGGATTGATATGTCTCCAAAAGAGAATCAAGCATGTGTACAGCGGCATAAACGCAGCAGTGATAGGATTGGTGAGGTTCGGTGAGCAAATCCAAACCCTTTGAAGTCATATTGCATGGTACCCATTCCATGGGTCTCAACTCTCCAGGTTTAAGGGATTCTTCCTTCAGCTAAAACATGCATGTGGAACCCAGAGTATGATCCACCGTGTGATCGGGAAAAGGGTTCAAATGTGTCTCACTTTTCGTCCCCTAGTACTCGGGTGCAACATTCCAGACGCTTTACTAACACTCTCCCGACTTGGAGAGTCAGTGCCTTTAACCTCCTGTTTGGCCCAGTTTGCAATTTCTGCGGAAGATGAACAGGCATAGGGAGAACCAATGAGAGACTAGCTGGAGGTGTCTGGACGGGCAAATTTAACTCTCATTTCCCACCAGGAAGAGGAATTAACCAAAGGCTCAGCGTGCCATGCCTGAACGAGTTTAGGGCCTGAAGCAATCCTGTGGTGTTGCGGCCAGCTCACAAGAAAGCGAGTTGAAGAAAGGAGCTCAGGGGCACTGTAATTCACAAACCTGCAGAGTTATAAATGACAGCTATCGTCCAAAAATATACTGAAGTAAGGCTGCCAAGAGGACTCGAATGCGGGGCAGAATTACAGAAAACCGATTTCAGGAGGTAGACTGGAATTGCATTTACAGCATAGGAAAAGAGGCAGAACGTCCACAATGATGCACTTGGCCAAAAAGGGCGTATGCGTTTTTTCCTGAATATATTCAGGAAAAAACGCATACGCCCTTTTTGGCCAACCAAGCAAGCTTGCAAATGAAATCTGCACTAAAATGAAGTCTCACTTCACCCTGGTCAAAAGGGCCATCTGAAAAAAGTGTAAAAACCAGAAAGGCAGGACAGGCCATGGAGAACTGGGAGCCTTGTTATGCTGATGGTCGGGATGTAAATTGCCAACAGCCACTCGGGAGAAGTGTATGGTGTTTCCTGAAACATCTAAAAAATGAAGAAACAGAGCCTAGGGCACTTCCACATACGGTCCTATAGCTTAGGGAAATTAAAATTAAAAAGACACAGCCACACCAAAGTTTGGGACGGCTCTGTTTACAGGAACCTCGTTTATGGTACAAGTTCAATATCGCAGAAAGTGAAAAATGGATAAAGAAGTTGTGGTACTTACGTAGAATGCAATATCACTCAGCAATGAAATCTATGTCATCAGGCCCGTAGCAGCATAATGAGTGGATTCAGGTATGATGATTCTAACTGAAATAAGTCACACAGAAAAAGAAACATCATAAGATATCACTAATACACGAATGTAAACTTGGCTACACAGGAACTGAATTACAAAACAGAACAGAGTCTCAAATTTAGAAAACCAACTTATGCATGCTTAAGGGGAAAGGTGAGTTGGGGTGCTGCATAAAACCAGAGATTGAAATGAGCACAGATAAAGTTCCTTAAGCCAAATATGTAATAGAGAAGAGCTACTCCTTTCTCAACGAAATGGACTCAACACCCCATATTAAACGCCTAAGAATGTACCTGACTAGTAAGTATCTAAAAACCTATGGATTGCTATATCTCCGAAAGAGAATCAAGCGTGTGTACAGGGGCATAAACGCAGCAGTGATAGGATTGGAGAGTTTCGGTGAGCAAATGAAGACCCTTTGAAGGCATATTGCATGGTACCCATTCCACGGGTCTCAACTCTCCAGGTTTAAGGGATTCTTCCTTCAGCTAAAACATGCATGTGGAACCCAGAGTATGATCAACCGTGTGATCGGGAGACGTGTTCAAATATGTCTCAGTTCTCGTCCCCTGGTACTCGGGTGCAACATTCCAGACGCTTTACTAACACTCTCCCGACTTGGAGAGTCAGTGCCTTTAACCTCCTGTTTGGCCCAGTTTGCAATTTCTGCGGAAGATGAACAGGCATAGGGAGAACCAATGAGAGACTAGCTGGAGGTGTCTGGACGGGCAAATTTAACTCTCATTTCCCACCAGGAAGAGGAATTAACCAAAGGCTCAGCGTGCCGAGCCGGAACCAGATTAGGGACTGAAACAATCCTGCGGTGTTGCGGCCAGCTCACAAGAAAACGAGTTGAAGAAAGGAGCTCAGGGGCACTGTAATTCACAAACCTGCAAAGATATAAATGACAGCTATCGTCCAAAACTATACTGAAGTAAGGCTGCCAAGAGGACTTGAAAGCGGGGCAGAATTGCAGGAAACCGATTTCAGGAGGTAGACTGGAATTGCATTTAAAGCATAGGAAAAGAGGCAGAACGTCCACAATGATGCACTTGGCCAAAAAGGGCGTATGCGTTTTTTCCTGAATATATTCAGGAAAAAACGCATACGCCCTTTTAGGCCAACCAAGCAAGCTTGCAAAGGAAATCTGCACTCCAATGAAGTCTCACATCCCCCCCGGTCAAAAGGGCCATCTGAAAAAAGTGTAAAATCCAGAAAGGCAGGTCAGGCCATGGAGAACTGGGAGCCTTGTTATGCTGATGGGCGGGATGTAAATTGCCAACAGCCACTGGGGAGAAGTGTATGGTCTTTCCTGAAACATCTAAAAAACAAAGCAACAGAGCCTAGGGCACTTCCACTTATGGTCCTATAGCTTAGGGAAATTAAAATCAAAAAGACACAGCCACCCCACAGTTTGGGTCGGCTCTGTTTACAAGAACCTCGTTTCCGGTACAAGTTCAATATCACAGAAAGTGAACAATGGATAAAGAAGTTGTGGTACTTACGTACAATGCAATATCACTCAGCAATGAAATCTATGTCATCAGGCTCGTAGCAGCATAATGAGTGCATTCAGGTATGATGATTCTAAATGAAATAAGTCACACAGAAAAAGAAACAACATAAGATATCACTAATACACAGAATGTAAACTTGGCTACACAGGAACTGAATTACAAAACAGAACAGGGTCTCAAATTTAGAAAACCAACTTATGCTTGCTTAAGGGGAAAGGTGAGTTGGGGTGCTGCATAAAACCAGAGATTGAAATGAGCACAGATAAAGTTCCTTAAGCCAAATATGTAATAGACAAGAGCTACTCCTTGCTCCATGAAATGGACTCAACACCCCATATTAAACGCCTACGAATGTACCTGACTAGTAAGTATCTAAAAACCTATGGATTGCTATATCTCCGAAAGAGAATCAAGCGTGTGTACAGGGGCATAAACGCAGCAGTGATAGGATTGGAGAGTTTCGGTGAGCAAATGAAGACCCTTTGAAGGCATATTGCATGGTACCCATTCCACGGGTCTCAACTCTCCAGGTTTAAGGGATTCTTCCTTCAGCTAAAACATGCATGTGGAACCCAGAGTATGATCAACCGTGTGATCGGGAGACGTGTTCAAATATGTCTCAGTTCTCGTCCCCTGGTACTCGGGTGCAACATTCCAGACGCTTTACTAACACTCTCCCGACTTGGAGAGTCAGTGCCTTTAACCTCCTGTTTGGCCCAGTTTGCAATTTCTGCGGAAGATGAACAAGAATAGGGAGAACCAATGAGAGACTAGCTGGAGGTGTCTGGACGGGCAAATTTAACTCTCATTTCCCACCAGGAAGAGGAATTAACCAACGGCTCAGCGTGCCGAGCCGGAACCAGATTAGGGCCTGAAACAATCCTGCGGTGTTGCGGACAGCTCACAGGAAAAGGAGTTGAAGAAAGGAGCTCAGGGGCACTGTAATTCACAAACCTGCAGAGATATAAATGACAGCTATCGTCCAAAACTATACTGAAGTAAAGCTGCCAAGAGGACTTGAAAGCGGGGCAGAATTGCAGGAAACCGATTTCAGGAGGTAGACTGTAATTGCATTTAAAGCATAGGAAAAGAGGCAGAACGTCCACAATGATGCACTTGGCCAAAAAGGGCGTATGCGTTTTTTCCTGAATATATTCAGGCAAAAACGCATACGCCCTTTTTGGCCAACCAAGCAAGCTTGCAAAGGAAATCTGCACTCCAATGAAGTCTCACATCCCACCCCCCCTCACCCCCCCACCCCCACCCCCCGGTCAAAAGGGCCATCTGAAAAAAGTGTAAAATCCAGAAAGGCAGGTCAGGCCATGGAGAACTGGGAGCCTTGTTATGCTGATGGGCGGGATGTAAATTGCCAACAGCCACTGGGGAGAAGTGTATGGTCTTTCCTGAAACATCTAAAACACAAAGCAACAGAGCCTAGGGCACTTCCACTTATGGTCCTATAGCTTAGGGAAATTAAAATCTAAAAGTCACAGCCACCCCAGAGTTTGGGTCGGCTCTGTTTACAAGAACCTCGTTTCCGGTACAAGTTCAATATCACAGAAAGTGAACAATGGATAAAGAAGTTGTGGTACTTACGTACAATGCAATATCACTCAGCAATGAAATCTATGTCATCAGGCCCGTAGCAGCATAATAAGTGGATTCAGGTATGATGATTCTAAATGAAATAAGTCACACAGAAAAAGAAACAACATAAGATATCACTAATACACAGAATGTAAACTTGGCTACACAGGAACTGAATTACAAAACAGAACAGGGTCTCAAATTTAGAAAACCAACTTATGCTTGCTTAAGGGGAAAGGTGAGTTGGGGTGCTGCATAAAACCAGAGATTGAAATTAGCACAGATACCGTTGCATAAGCCACATATGTAATAGACAAGAGCTACTCCTTGCTCAACGAAGTGGACTCAACACCCCATATTAAACGCCTAAGAATATACCTGACTAGTAAGAATCTTAAAACCTATGGATTTATATGTCTCCGAAAGAGAATTAAGCGTGTGTACAGCGGCATAAATGCAGCAGTGATAGGATTGGTGAGGTTCGGTGAGCAAATGCAGACCCTTTGAAGTCATATTGCATGGTACCCATTCCATGGGTCCCAACTGTCCCGGTGTAAGGGATTCTTCCTTCAGCTAAAACATGCATGTGGAACCCAGAGCATGATCCACCGTATGATCGGGAAACGTTTTTAAATGTATCTCATTTTTCGTCCCCTGGTACTCGGTTCAACTTTCCAGACGCTTTTCTAACACTCTCCCCACTTGGAGAGTCAGTGCCTTTAACCTGCTGTTTGGCCCAGTTTGCAATTTCTGCGGAAGATGAACAGGAATAGGGAGAACCAATGAGAGACTAGCTGGAGGTGTCTGGACGGGCAAATTTAACTCTCATTTCCCACCAGGAAGAGGAATTAACCAAAGGCTCAGCGTGCCGAGCCGGAACCAGATTAGGGACTGAAACAATCCTGCGGTGTTGCGGCCAGCTCACAAGAAAACGAGTTGAAGAAAGGAGCTCAGGGGCACTGTAATTCACAAACCTGCAGAGTTATAAATGACATCTATCATCCAAAATTATACTGAAGTAAGGCTGCGAAGAGGAGTTGAATGCGGAGCAGAATTGTTGGAAACCGATTTCAGAAGGTACACGGGAGTCGCTCTTAAAGCATAGGAAAAGAGACAGAACTTGGAAAATAATGCACTTTGCAAAAAGGGCATGTGTGTTTTATCCAGAGCTCTCATAATCAAGGGAAGGAGGATCCCAGCAGGCTCCAACTGCCACCAGAGGGCTGACGTCGCCAAGGCGATGTGTGCCAACCAGGCACGAATGACCTCACAGCAGAGGGCCCACCTCAGAGAAGTGTGACGAACCCAGCCAACATCAGACTCGCACCACAGGGCCCACATCACCAAATGGATTGGAACCAGGCAGGAGTGTCCTCACATGAGTAGGGCCACATCATCTAAAGGTGAGGAACCCAGAACATGTGGCTTCAAACCATAGGACACCCATCACCAAGGGGCTGGGAGTGAGGCAGGCAGGAGGAGCCTCACAACACTGGGCCCATAGAATAAAAAAGTGAGGAATCCAGCAGTTGGAACCTCCCAGCAGGCGGCCCAGAGCACAGAGGCTAGGGGATCCAGGCCACAGTGAACTCACAGAAGAGGGCCCATGTCATGAAACTGTGAGCAACCCAGACATTGGGACCTCAGAGCAGAAGGCCCACATCCCCATGGTGAAGGGAACATGACAGGAGTGTCCTGGCATCACTGGGCTCACATCAGAAAACGTGGGGTGCTCAGAAGTTAGGGCCTGACGCTAGAGGGCACTCATCACCGAGGGGAGGAGGCTCCCAGCAGGCTCCAGCTGCCACCAGAGGGCCAACGTCACCAAGGCGATGGGTGCCAGCCCAGCAGGAGTGACCTCACAGCAGAGGGCCCACCTCACAGAAGGGTGAGGAACACAGCCAGGATCAGACTCTCACCAGAGGGCCCACATCACCAAGGGGATGGGAACCAGGCAGGAGTGTCCCCACACCAGTGGGACAACATCATCGAAAGGTAAGGATCCCAGCACATGTAGCCTCAAACCAGAGGAACCACATCACCAAGGGGTTCGGAATGAGGCTGGCAGGACCGGCCTCACAACACAGGGTCCATAGAATATAAAAGTTGAGGAATCCAGCAGTTGGAACCTCCCAGCAAGCGGCCCAGAGCACTGAGGCTATGGGATCCAGGCCGCAGTGAACTCACAGCAGAGGGCCCACATCACGAACCTGTGAGCAGCCCAGCCGTTGGGACCTCAGAACAGAAGGCCCACATCCCCATTGGGATGGGAACCTGGCAGGAGTGGCTTCGCACCACTTAGCACATATCAGAAAATGTTAGGAGCCCAGCAGTTAGGGCCTGACGCCAGGGGGTCCTCATAACTGAGGGGAGGAGACTCCCAGCAGGTTCCAACTGCCAACAGAGGGCCCACGTCTACAAGGTGGCATGCGCCAGCCAGGCAGTAGTGACCTCACAGCAGAGGGCCTATCTCACAGAACGGTGAGGAACCGAGGTAGGATGAGACTCTCGCCAGAGGGCCCACAACACCAAGGGGATGGGAACCAGTCAGGACTGTCCTCCCACCAGTGGGGCCACATCATCGAAAGGTGAGGAACCCAGCACATGCGGCCTCATATCAGAGGACATACATCACAAAGGGGATGGGAGAGAGGCAGTTAGGAGTAGCCTAAAAACAGAGGGCCCAAAGAATAAGAAAGGTGAGGAATCCAGCAGTTGGAACCTCCCAGCAGGCGGCCGAGAGCACAGAAGCTATGGGATGCAGGCAGGAGTGAACTAACACCAGAGAGCCCACATCATGAAACTGTGAGCAATCCAGGCGTTGGGACCTCAGAGCAGAAAGCCCACATCCCCATGGGGATGGGAACCTGACAGGAGTGTCCTGGCATCACTGGGCTCACATCAGAAAACGTGGGGAGCCCAGCAGTTAGGGCCTGACGCCAGAGGGCCGTCATCACCGAGGGCAGGAGGCTCCCAGCAGGTTCCATGTGCCAACAGAGGGCTCATGTCCACAAGGCGAGGTGAGCAAGTCAGGCAGGATTGACCTCACAGCAGAGGGCCTACCTCACAGAAGAGTGAGGAACCCAGCCAGGATAAGACTGTCACCAGAAGGCCCACATCACCAAGGGGATGGGAACCAGGCAGGAGTGTCCTCACACCAGTGGGGCCACATCATTGAAAGTTGCGGAACCCAGCACATGTGGCCTCAAACCAGAGGACCCACATCACAAAGGGGTTGCGAGTGAGGCAGGCAGGAGGAGCATCGCAATACAGGACCCATAGAATACAAAAGTTGAGGAATCGAGCAGTTGGAACCTCCCAGCAGGCGGCCCAGAGCATAGAGGCTATGGCATCCAGGCCAGAGTGAACTAACAACAGAGAGCCCACATAACGAAACTGTGAAAAACCCAGCCGTTGGGACCTCAGAGCAGAAGGCCCACATCCCAATGGGGATGTGAACCTGGATGGAGTGTCTTCGAACCACTGGACGCACATCACAAAATGTGGGGAGCCCAGCCGTTAGGGCCTGACGCCAGAGGGCCCTCATCACCGAGGGGAGGAGGCTCCCAGCAGGCTCCAAGTGCCACCAGAGGGCTCATGTCCACAAGGCGAGGTGAGCAAGCCAGGCAGGAGTGACCTCACAGCAGACGGCCCACCTCACAGATGGGTGAGGAACCCAGCCAGGATCAGACTCTCAACAGAGGGCCCACATCACCAAGGGGATGTGAACCAGGCAGGAGTCTCCTAAGACCATTGGTCCCACATCATCGAAAGGTGAGGAACCCAGCACATGTGGCCTCAAACCAGAGAACACACATCACGAAGGGGCTGGGAGTGAGGCAGGCAGGAGGATCCTCACAACAGAGGGCCCAAAAAATTAAAAAAGTGAGGAATCGAGCAGTTGGAACCTCCCAGCAGGCGGCCAAGAGCACAGAGGCTATGGGATCCAGGCCACAGTGAACTAACACCAGAGAGCCCACATCATGAAAATGTGAACAACCCAGCCGTTGGGACCTCAGAGCAGAAGGCCCACATCCCCATGGAGATGGGAACCTAAGAGGAGTGCCCGAGCATCACTGGGCTCACTAAGAAAAGTTGGGGAGCCCAGCAGTTAGGGCCTGACGTCAGAGGGCCCTCATCACAGAGGTGAGGAGGCTCCCAGCAGGGTCCAAGTGCCACCAGAGGGCTCATGTCAACAAGGCGAGGTGAGCAAGCCAGGCAAGAGTTACCTGATAGTAGAGGGCCCACCTCACAGATGGGTGAGGAACCCAGCCAGGATCAGACTCTCACCAGAGGGCCCACATCACAAAGGGGATGGGAACCAGTCAGGATTATCCTCACACCAGTGGGGCCTCATCATCTTAAGGTGAGGAACCCAGCACATGTGTCCTCAAACCAGAGGACCCACATCACCAAGGGCCTTGGAGTGAGGCAGGCAGGAGTAGCCTCACAACACAGGGCACATAATATAAAAAACGTGAGGATTCCAGCATTTAGACCTTCCAGCAGGCGGCTCAGAACACCGAGGCTATGGGATCCAGGCCGCAGTGAACTCACAGCAGAGGGCCCACATCATAAAACTGTGAGCAACCCAGGCATTGGGACCTCAGCGCAGAAGGCCCACATCCCCATGGGAATGGGAACCTGGCTGGAGTGTCCTCGCACCACTGGGCACACATCAGAAAATGTGGGGAGCCCACCATTTAGGGCCTGACACCAGAGGGCCGTCATCACCGAGAGGAGGAGGCACCCTGCACGCTCCAACTGCCACCAGAGGGCTCACGTCTCCAAGGTGACGTGTGCCAGCCAGGCAGGAGTGACCTCACAGCAGAGGGCCTACCTCACAGAACGTTGAGGAACCCAGCCAGGATTAGACTCTCGCCAGAGGGCCCACCTCACCAAGGGGATGGGAACCAGGCAGGAGTGTCCTCACACGAGTGGGACCACATCATCGAAAGGTGAGGAACGCAGCACATGTGGCCTCAAGCCATAGGACAGTCATCACCAAGGGGCTGGCAGTGAGGCAGGCAGGAGGAGCCTCACAACAGAGGGCACATAGAATAAAAAAGTTGAGGAATCCAGCAGTTGCAACCTCCCAGCAGGCGGCTCAGAGCACCGATGATAAGGGATCCTTGCCGGAGTGAACTCACAGCAGAGGGCCCACATCATGGTACTGTGAGCAAGCCAGCCGTTTTGACCTCAGAGCAGAAGGCCCATATCCCCATGGGGATGGGAACCTGGCAAGAGTGTCCTCACTCACTTGGCGCACATCAGAAAATGTGGGGAGCCCAGCAGTTATGGCCTAAGGCAAGAGGGCCCTCATCACCGAGGGGAGGAGGATCCCAGCACACTCCAACTGCCACCAGAGGGCCCATGTCGCCAAGGTGACGTGTGCCAGACAGGCATGATTGACCTCACAGCAGAGGGCCCACCTCACAGAAGGGTGAGGAACCCAGCCAGGATCAGACTCTCACCTGAGGGCACACATCAGCAAGGGGATGGGAACCGGTCAGGACTGTCTTCCCTCCAGTGGGGCCACATCATCGAAAGGTGCGGAACCCAGCACATGTGGCCTCAAATCAGAGGACACATATCACAAATGGAATGGGAGTGAGGCAGGCAGGAGTAGCCTAAAAACAGAGGGCCCAAAGAATAAGAAAGGTGAGGAATCCAGCAGTTGGAACCTCCCAGCAGGCGGCCGAGAGCACAGAAGCTATGGGATGCAGGCAGGAGTGAACTAACAGCAGAGAGCCCACATCATGAAACTGTGAGCAACCCAGGCGTTGGGACCTCAGAGCAGAAGGCCCACATCCCAATGGGGATGTGAACCTGGATGGAGTGTCCTCGCACCACTGGGCGCACATCACAAAATGTGGGGAGCCCAGCAGTTAGGGCCTGACGCCAGAGGGCCCTCATCACCGAGGGGAGGAGGCTCCCAGCAGGCTCCAAGTGCCACCAGAGGGCTCATGTCCACAAGGCGAGGTGAGCAAGCCAGGCAGGAGTGACCTCACAGCAGACGGCCCACCTCACAGATGGGTGAGGAACCCAGCCAGGATCAGACTCTCAACAGAGGGCCCACATCACCAAGGGGATGTGAACCAGGCAGGAGTCTCCTAAGACCATTGGTCCCACATCATCGAAAGGTGAGGAACCCAGCACATGTGGCCTCAAACCAGACGACACACATCACGAAGGGGCTGGGAGTGAGGCAGGCAGGAGGATCCTCACAACAGAGGGCCCAAAAAATTAAAAAAGTGAGGAATCGAGCAGTTGGAACCTCCCAGCAGGCAGCCAAGAGCACAGAGGCTATGGGATCCAGGCCTCTGTGAACTAACACCAGAGAGCCCACATCATGAAAATGTGAACAACCCAGCCGTTGGGACCTCAGAGCAGAAGGCCCACATCCCCATGGAGATGGGATCCTAAGAGGAGTGCCAAAGCATCACTGGGCTCACTAAGAAAAGTTGGTGAGCCCAGCAGTTAGGGCCTGACGCAAGAGGGCCCTCATCACCGGGGGGAGGAGATTCCCAGCACGCTCCTACTGCCACCACACGGCTGACTTCACCAAGGCAATGTGTGCCAGCCATGCAGGAGTGACCTATCAGCAGAGGGTCTCCCTCACAGAAGGGTGAGGAACACAGCCAGGAACAGACTCTCACCAGGGGGTCCACATAACCACGTGGATGAGAACCGGCAGGAGTGTCCTCACACTAGTGGGGCCACATCATCGAAAGGTGAGGAACCCAGCAAAGGTGGCCACAAACCAGAGGACCCACATCACCAAGGGGTTGAGAGTGAGGTAGGTGTCTGGACGGGCATATTTAACACTCATTTCCCACCAGGAAGAGGAATTAACCAAAGGCTCAGCGTGCCCTGCCAGAAGCAGATTAGGGCCTGAAGCAGTCTTGCGGGTTTGCGGCCAGCTCACAAGAAAGCGAGTTGAAGAAAGGAGCTCAGGGGCCCTGTAATTCACAAACCTGCAGAGTTATAAATGACAGATAACGTCCAAAAATATATTGAAGTAAGGCTGCCAAGAGGACTTGAAAGCGGGGCAGAATTGCAGGAAACCGATTTCAGGAGGTAGACTGGATTTGCATTTAAAGCATAGGAAAAGAGGCAGAACATAGACAATGATGCACTTGGCAAAAAAGGGCGTATGAGTTTGTTCCTGAATATATTCAGGAAAAAACACATACGCCCTTTTTGGCAAACCAAGCAAGCTTGCAATGGAAATCCGAAGTACTATGAAGTGTCACTTCCCCCCGGTCTAAAGGGCCATCTGAAAAAAGTGTAAAATCCAGAAAGGCAAGACAGGCCATGGGGAAAAAGGAGCCTTGTTATGCTGATGGGCGGGATGTAAATTGCCAACAGCCACTCTGGAGAAGTGTATGGTGTTTCCTGATACATCTGAAAAACAAAGCAACAGAGTCTAGGGCATTTCCACTTATGGTCCTATAGCTTAGGGAAATTAAAATCAAAAAGACACAGCCACCCCAAAATTTGGGACGGCTCTGTTTACAGGAACCTCTTCTACGGTACAAGTTAAATATCCCAGAGAACAAATAATTGATAAAGAAGTTGCGGGACTTACGTACAACAGAATACCACTCAGCAATGAAATCTGTGTAACCAGGCCTGTACCAGCATAATGAGTGGATTGAGGCACGATGATTCTAAGTGAAATAAGTCACACAGAAAAAGAAACATCATAAGGTATCACTAATGCACGGATGTAAACTTGGCTACACATGAACTGAATTACAAAACAGAACAGGGTCTCAAGTTTAGAAAACCAACTTATGCTTGCTTAAGGGGAAAGGTGAGTTGGGGTGCTGCATAAAACCAGAGTTTGAAATTAGCACAGATACCGTTCCATAAGCCAAATATGTAATAGACAAGACCTACCCCTTGCTCAACGAAATGGACTCAACAATGAGGTATCACCTCTCACCTGTTAGAATGGGCATCATCTGAAAATCTACAAACAACAAATGCTGGAAAGGGTGTGGAGAAAAGGAAGCCTCTTCCACTATTGTTGGGAATATAAATTGATACAGTCACTATGGAGAACAATATGGAGTTTCTTAAGAAACTAATAATAGAATTACCATATGATACAGCAATCCCAGTACTGGACATATACCCAGACAAAACCATAAATCAAAAAGAGACATTCACCGCAATGTTCATTGCATCACTATTTACAATATCGAGGTAATGGAAGCAAACTAAATGCCCACAGACAGACGAATGCATAAAGATGTGGTACATATATAAAATGGAATATTACTAAGCCATTAAAGGAATGAAATTGGGTCATTTGTAGAGACGTCGATGGATCTAGAGACTGTCATACAGAGTGAAGTAAGTCAGAAAGAGAAAAACAAATCTTGTATATTCATGCATATATGTGGAGCCTAGAAAAACTGTACAGATTAACCGTTTTGCAAGGCATAAATAGAGCAACAGATGTAGACAACAAACGTATGGACAACAAGGGGGGAAAGCTCTTGGGGGGGTGGTGGTGGGAGGAGTTGAGAGATTGGGATTGGCATGTAAACATTTATATGTATAAAATAGATAACCAATAAGAACCTGCTGTATAAAAATATAAAATAAAATTCAAAATTAAAAAGAAATAAAATTTAAAAATAAAACAGAAAAAACAATTATTCCCTTCACATACATGTATTTATATGAATAAATTATTTCCATGCTTATATCTGTAAATACAAAAAAGAGGAATAAAATCTACCTTGAACCAAAAACGAAAAAGAGAAAAAAAAACCAGAACCCACCAGTTACTCAGAGGAAAACCATATCAGGGCACTTGCTCCAGTTGTAAACAATTCTGAAATTGGTCAGTGGTGGGGAATCGTCTCCCATTCAGCCAGCAGCCCCCACACAACAAGCGTCCTCATTGCAAAGCTGGGGCACCGTGCCGAGGCATCTGTGAGTAAACGTGAGCTGAGCCCCAGGCCAGTTGCTGCTGAACTGTTCCCACCCTTCCCAGGTAAAACACCTGAATATATACAAGGACTTGAAAGCCTAGAGGAAGGGCCATGGAGCCACACGAGTGACAGCATGCCAGCTGACTTGGTGCCTGCAGGCCAGCCAGGATGGTCCTGGCCCTGGGTGCTCTTCTGGAAGATTTCCATTTCCCTGCCTGAGATACCCGTCCTGTCCCTACCCCCACTGCTTTTTTCCTTCCTCACCTCTGCCCAGGGAGAAATTCCAGCAGCAGGTATGGGTGACACATCCTCTTCTTTAGCAGGTGGCAGCCTGGCAACTGCTGCAGAAAGTCCAGCAGAGCCCCACTCACACTGGGCCACCCACAAAGCCGTGGCCTCTCACTCCCTCCCACCAGCCCAGCCCCGAGACTGCTGACAGGGCAGAGAAAATGGCGTCAGGCACAGCTGCAGGGGCTCTTGCTGCCTGGAGTGGTATTTATATTGATCTCAACCCAGGCACACCTGGGGAGGGCTGGCCGGCACGGTAAGGCTGCCCAGGTCAGCCAATCATCACCCCTCAGGGGCTCACAGTTGCAGAAAATGGAACTTGCTGAACCGGCCAGGTCCAAGGAACAGGTGTGGGCTCCTGAGAGTCAGGATAGACAAGGGGCTGCAGCTTTGGCTTGTTTTCTAATCATTTTGTCTGGCCCATGAGTGGGAGACAACTTCAAGAAAACCCTCTCTTAATGAGAGGAACCCAGGAGTCAGGGAGAGGAGGGGTGGGTGGTGGTTGGAGACAGAGGCCTGGTGCTCTGGGTGCAGTGGAAGTCTCTGGAAGACCAGGTGGAGGGAGGCCACACAGAGTGATGCCCAGGGTCACAGACCTGTCGGAGCTGCTGTTTGTTAGTTCAAGTCCTGCTCTGAGGTGCTCTGTGTCAGCGCTGAGCAACAGGTGAGCTGGGGGTGCTCTTCAATGAGGGC
This sequence comes from Grampus griseus, assembly GCF_964374135.1. Lineage (NCBI taxonomy): Eukaryota > Metazoa > Chordata > Mammalia > Artiodactyla > Delphinidae > Grampus > Grampus griseus. Next base: position 134,153,848 of record NC_139019.1, on the reverse strand, counting down.
TATGTGCAGGGTTCCTGTGTGCCCAGCCCTGCCACGGTACCTGCAAGGGTAGGTCTGTATCCTGGGAGGGGCCTGACCATGAGAGCCCCGTGGGCTGGGTTGGGGGTGGGGTACCTGCCCAGGAGAGCTCCATATCCTGGGATTGGCCTGACCACGAGAGCCCCATGGGCTGGGATTGGCCTGACCACGAGAGCCCCATGGGCTGCTGGGGACCTGGTAAAGGATGTCAGGACAGTCAGTGAAGCCACCGAGGATATACCTCCAGTTGCTCCTAATTTCTACACCCTGCTGGTCATTCTACCAACCACCAGGACACGGTATTCTGTATTAGTCTTCAATGATGCCTTCTTTTGTATTCTATTAGTCCCAGAGTCACAAGAAATTTTGGCTTGTGAGTGGCAGGACTCAACATACAACTAAAACAATACTTCCGGGCCGTCTGGCCCCAAGGGTGCAAAAATTCCCACACCATCTTTGGGGAAAGCTTAGCTAAAGACCGAAAAGTTCTACCTCTGGAAAAGGAAACCCTCCTTCAATATGCAGACGACATTCTGATCGCCAGCCCTACTAAGGAGGCCTCTGAACTACCAAGCCAATAAAGGATAAAAGTTGTCCAAGAAAAAGCTCAAATATCACAGACTGCGGTGACCTGCCTGGGCTTCATTCTCACACAAGGTCGGAGAAGCCCATCCCAGGAAAGGGAAGAAACCATTTTCAGCCTTACCCCTTTCTAAAACTAGAAGACAGCTTAGGGGTTCCTGGGGAGGCCAGAGTTTGCTGCTTCTGGATCCCTAATTACAGTCTATTGTTGGGCCTCTATATGAAACACTGAAAGGAAAAGATGATGATCCTTTTGAACGGAATCCAGAAGTGGCCTTTCAAGAATGGAAAGAGCAGTCAATTCAGACCCTTGCCCTGGAACTCCCTAATTGAGCTAAACCCTTTGACCTTTACATTCCTGGTGAAAGGTGAATCGCCATTGGAGAATTAGTGCAAAAACTGGGACCACTTGAAATGGAACAATGCAAGAATGCCATCCAGGTAGGATAAACTACAGAAACCAAGGGGCTTGGCCCACTGCCACATCTGGCCAAGATACTGGCGGTATCTAAAAACCTGGAAATCAGCAACCCAAAGGGCCACCTCCCTCCTAAGGGAAAAGGACCCCACGTGGTGATCCTAACCACCAAGCATGCCCTGAATTTGCAGGGTTCGCTCCGTGGGCACACCGACCTCGAGTGAGGAGGCCCTCCAACTCCAACATCCAGAGAGATAACCGGGGGCAACAGGGCACCATGACGACTCGTGTGAACATCACTTGACCTGGAGTTTCTCTCATAAAACAACAAGAGTGTGTCCCGAAGGAGTAGACTACTGCTTGCAGGACTTACTGCACCCGGAGGGGAGCTAATAATCTTGGCGGGGGAACCGTATATCACACTGTCACCATAGAAAAGCCTACAGACACCGTGATGATGGTGGCCAATAAGACCGGCTGGACTCCTGTTTACTTCAAAAGGCTGTTGACTCAGTGGCCATCATGGTCCTTGATCACCACTGACCCTGGACTGTCTGGGAGTTGAGCGGGCAGGGCTCTGACACCTGGTGCTGTTTTTACGTTAATTCAGGGGCCTAATTGAAGAAAGAGCAGACTACTGGTCAGAGCATCTAGGCTGGCAGAAACGGTCAGCCTAAGGTGGCCGAACAAATGTGGGGCGGGGTGAAACCGGCCCCCACAGCGTCTCTGCACATCTCTTTCCTGGACCCTTAAAGGTCATTAGAATCTATAACACTTCCAATGCTGGTGCTCAGGCGGACGAGCAGGGAGGCAGGGGTCCTGGGGCCAATCAACGTCACCTGGAGGCTGCTGGGGAGAAGTTCTGACCCTTGTCCCCTGGTATGAGGGCTCCCAACTCAGCACTCAGCAGTTACAGAAGAAGGGTCTGCACCCTCAGCACTCCAAGAATGAGGAACGGGACAAAAGGCAGAGGAGGGGTTTGTCCCCAGCAAAGCCCATTAAAAATCCCTGGGAGATAAAAATAGAATCTGGGCAATAAAGTCAAGTCTGACCTTTTTTATCCTTTGTGCTTTGTCTAATTTCACGTGCTCCTAGGGTCCCGCATGCAGAGGTTCCACACCCGGCACTTCAGACCAGATTTCCTAGTGCAGAATGGCTGGGTCGACACCTCAGCTCCTGGGGCCCAGTGCAGACTCCGACATATAGAGCCTGAGCTGCAGCCAACCCAGCCCTCGAGAGCTCCGCCCCCTCCCTCCCACTGACTCTGACAGGATCTCTACACAGCAGCCCAGCCCACAGCCCGCGGGGTAGCACACGCTCTCACGTCTCCATTCTCTGATCAAAATATAAAGTTTCCTTTGCTTGTGAACCAAACTCAGTCTCGATCTGTTGGCCCCAATGACACTGGGCAGGGGGACACTTGTTGGGGTCCACTCTGGAGGATCAGTAACAGAAATTGAGACTATTGTAACCTCAATGAACAGATGTGTGAGCCAAACTGTAGTTAACATAGAACAGTGTATAAGGCTCGGGTAAAATAAGATGTTTCTAACACTTCCATTTGATATTGCCATCACTTTATTATAAGCAAGTTCAGTGAAAAGGTTTGTCTTATTTGTCAGGTCAATATTAGAGAAATGAAGTGATTTCTTTCCAAGGATGTACATCTAATAATCTTGGTTAAAGCTTCAATCTTGTTTTAAATGCTTTTCCATTGAAAATGATACCTCTCTTTCAGCTCCCCCATTTCTGAGAAGTATAAAATCTTATAATTTATTATTACCAAAGGAGAAAGGTGGGAGGAGGGATAAATTAACAGTTTGGAATTAACACATACACACTGCTATGTATAAAATAGATCATCAACAAGGAACTACTGTATAGCACAGGGAACTACACTCAACATTTTGCAATAACCTATAAGGGGAAATAATCGGAAAAAGAATAGATATTTTTATTGACATCATCTATCAATGACAGTTAAAGTGTAACCTAAGGGAAGCTGGTGGTGAGTGCTTCTGACCCTGAAGACTTCAATCATCTAAAGTTTGGACTCTGCCTACTTCCCAAGGCCCTTAATGAACATATGTGTAGCCGTAGCTTAAAAAATTCCCCAGTTTGGGTTTTGGGGAGACACTGATTTTGAAAAAGCCCTGGTGTTCTCCTTACATGAATGGGACTCTTCCTACTGCTAAAACATGTCTGTCACACCCAGAGGATGGTATACCGTCTGATCGGGAAGAGTTTGGAAAAGGCATCTCATCTCCTCATCTCCTGGTGCTCGGGTTCACCCCTCCAGCGTCTTTACTAACAGTCTCCCCACTTGGAGATGTCAGCACTGTCAACATCCTGTTGCGTACAGTTTGGAATTTGTCCAGAGGATGAAGCGGAAGGATGAGGAACAATGAGAGACAAGTCCTAGGTGTTCAGACAGGCACATGTCACTCTAATTTCCATTCAGGAAGACGAATTGACCAAAGGCTAGGGTTGCCCATGGAAACAGTATAGGGCTTGAGGAAATCCCACTGCTTTGTGGCCAGTTCCCATAAACACAAGTTGAACAATGGAACTCAGGGGCAGTAAAATTCACGAAACTGCAGAGTTGAAAATATCTATCACTGAAAAATGTCTTGAGGAAAGTCAGAGAAAAGGATTGGTAAGCAAGGGAGAATGGCAGAAAAGGGATTTGAGGAGGTAGAAAGGACTCGCCATTAAGCACAAGAAAAGGGGCTGAACATTGCCAACATTGCAGTTGGCCATAAAGGGTGTATGCGTTTTTTTCTGTATATATTCAAGAAAAGGGCATACACTTTTTTAGCCAACCAAACAGGTGGGCACTGGAAATCAATACTACAAAAGATATCACTTCGCATCAGTCAGAAAAGCCATCCTCATAAAGTGTAAACACCAGAAATGCAGGACAGGGCAAGGAGAAGAGGGAGCCCTGTGAGGCTTATAGTGGAAATGTATATTGCCAACGGCCATTCTGGAGGTGTGTATTGTGTTTACTAAAGCATCTAAAAAATGAGCTACAGAGTATAGGGCACTTGCACTCATGGGCGTATATCTTGGGAAAAACAAAAATCGAGAGGACACAGGCACCCCAATGTTTACTGCCTCTCTGTTTAAAAGATCCTCAACTAGGATATAACTTAAATGTCTCTGGAGGGAAAAAATGGATAGAGATGTGGTACTTATGTAGAGTGGAATATTACTCAGCCTGGAAATCAATGAAATATGGCCAGTTGTAACAACTCCGGAGGAGTTACGTATGATCATTCTAAGTGACATAATTCAAAAAGAAAAAGACACATATCATAAGGTATCACTTAAAGGTGGAATCCAAAATGGCTACACATGAAATAAATTACAAAACAAAAACATAGTCAAATATGTAGAAAACACGCGTAAGGCTGCTAAACGGGAAAGGTGGGGAGGGGTGAGGCATCATCCAGGAGGTTGAAATTAGCAAAGATACCATTCCAAATATCAAACTGATAATCAACAAGGCCTACACGGTAGCTAAAAGAACTGCACTCAGCACACTCAAGTCACCGGAAAAGAATATCTATGACTGGTAAGAATCTGAAAAAGAATTTATTGATGTCTCTCTGTATGTGAATCAAGTGGATGTACAGCAGCAAGAAACAGAGATTTGAAAATCAGCTGTAACCAATATAGTAATAAATTGAAAAAAATAAACGACAGGGAGACAGAGAAAACCTCTTACAACTTTTCCTCAGGGACGGTGAACAACATGGATTGAACACATCTAGACCCACAGCAGGATGAGACATAAGGCTGGAAACTGTTTGCACTAAGAGAAATGTGAGGTTGGGTGAGGAAATGCACACCCTTTAAAGTAATACTACCTGGTACCCATTCAGTGGGTCCCAAATCTGCAGGTTATCTTCCTACAGCTAAAACATGCACGGAAAACCCAGAGGACTGTACACCATGTGATCGGGAGATGTGTCTAAAATGCACCTCATTTATCCTCTCCTGGTGCTCCTGTTCACCATTCCAGCCACGTTACTTAGAATCTCCCCACTTAGAGAATCAGCACATTTAAACTTCTGTTTCACACATTTTGCAAATTGTGAGGAGGATGAACGGGAAGAGGGGGAACCAATGAGAGAATAGTTGTAGGGGTTTGGACGGGCACATGTCACTCTAATTTCCCATTAAGAATAAGAATTAAAAAAAGGCTCAGCCCACCTCGCCGGAGCCAAAATAGGGCCTGAAGCAATCCTGCGGCTTTGAGGCCAGCTCACAAAACAGCAACTTAAAAAATGGAGCTCAGGGTCACTGCAATTCACAAACCTGCAGAGTTATAAATGAAAACTAACGTCCAAAAATATGTTGAGGTAAGGCAAAGAAGAGGATCTGAATGCAAGACAGAATTGCAAGAAACAGATTTCAAGAGATAGATTGGACTCATCTTTAAAGCACATGAAAAGCGGCAGAATTTCGACAATGGTGCAGTTGGCCAAGAAGGGCGTATGCGTTTTTTCCTGAATATATCCAGGAAAAAACGCATACGCACTTTATGGGCAACCAAGCAAGCAAGCAATGCAAATGTGCACAACAAAGAAGTCTCATTTCCCACCGGTCAAAAGGGCCATCTAAAAAATTGTAAAAACCAGAAATGCAGGACAGGCCATGGAGAACAGGGAGCCTTTATACGCTGATGGACACTGTGTGAACTGCCGAGAGCCACTCTGGAGAAGTGTATGGTGGTTCCTAAATCATCTAAAAAACAGAGCTACAGAGCATAGGGCACTTCCAATCATGGAAGTATATCTAGGGAAGTCTAAAAATCAACAAGACACAAGCACAACACAGTTTAGGGCTACTCTGTTTACAAGAACCTCAACTTCAGTACACCTTAAATATCCCAGGAAAGAGAACAATGGATAAAGAAAATGTGGTACTTATGTACAATGGAATATCTCTTCACCATGAAATGAATGTAATAAGGCTAGTAGAAGGATAAAGAGTGGATTTAGGTCCGATAATACTACTTGAAATAAGTCAAACAGAAAAAGAAACGTATCATAAGATATCACTTATAGAGGGAGGATAAATATGGCTGCACAAGAAATGAATTACAAAACAGAACAGTGTCTCACATTTAGAAAACACACTTATGTCAGCTTAAGGGGAAAGGAGAGGTGGGGTGATGCATAAAACCAGAGTTTGAAATTAGCACACATACCGTTCAAGAAACCAAATAGGGATTAGACAAGATCTACACCTTGCTCAATGAACTGGCCTCAACACACCCTATACACCGCAGAGAAATATATCTGAGTAATAAGAATCTTAAAACCCATGTATTGATATATCTCCATAAGGGAATCAAGTGTGTGCAGAGCGGCACAAACACAGCAGTGAAAATGAGCTAAATCCCATTATAGAAATAAATTTTAAAACCAAAACGCAGAAACAATGAAAGAGAGAAAAATTCTTACAAAATTCGCTCAGGGGCTGTGATGCAGCCTGGAATGACCACATATAAACCCAAAGCTGGATAAGACATAAGGCTGGACACTTGGGGCTGAGAGGATTGGTGAGCTTTGGTGAGCAACTGCCGAAAGCTTAATACAATACTTCATGCTACTCATTCCAAGGGTCCCAAAACTCCAGGTTGAAGGGAATCTTCCTACAGCTAAAGCATGCATGGGATATCCAGTGGATGGTATACCATATGATCGGGAAAGGTTTCTAAAACGCACCTCATTTTCCTCTCCTGGGGCTCCGGATCAACATTCCAGCCACTTTACTAACAACATCTCCACATAGAGAGTCAATGCCTTTAAGTTCCGGTATCGCACAGTCTGCAGTTAGTGCGGAGGATGAATGGGAATAGGGGGAACCAGTGAGAAAATAGCTGTAGCGGTTTCAATGGGCACATGTCACTCTAATTTCACATCAAGAAGAAGAATTAACCAAAGGCACAGCAAGGCGCCCCAGAAGAAGAATAGGGCCTGAAGAAATCCTGTGGATATGAGGCAAGATCACAAAAATAAGAGCTGAAAAATGGAGCTAAGGGCCACTGCAATTCAAAAACCTGCAGAGTTATAAAGGCCAACCATTTTCCAAAAGTATATTGAGGTAAGGCTATGAAGAGGCACTGACAGCAAGGCAGAATTGCAGCAAACCGATTTCAGGAGGTAGACCGGAATTGCATGTAAAGCATAGGAAAAGAGGCAGAACGTCCACAATGATGCACTTGGCCCAAAAGGGCGTATGCATTTTTTCCTGAATGTATTCAGGAAAAAACGCATTCGCCCTTTTTGGCCAACCAAGCAAGCTTGCAAAGGAAATCTGCACTCCAATGAAGTCTCACTTCCCCCCGGTCAAAAGGGCCATTTGAAAAAAGTGTAAAATCCTGAAAGGCAGCACAGGCCATGGAGAACTGGGAGCCTTGTTATGCTGATGGGCGGGATGTAAATTGACAACAGCCACTAGGGAGAAGTGTATGGTGTTTCCTGAAACATCTAAAAGGCAAAGCAACAGAGCCTAGGGCACTTCCACTTATGGTCCTATAGCTTAGGGAAATTAAAATCAAAAAGACACAGCCACCCCACAGTTTGGGACGGCTCTGTTTACAAGAACCTCGTTTACGGTACAAGATCAATATCGCAGAAAGCAAAAAATGGATAAAGAAGTTGTGGTACTTACGTACAATGCAATATCACTCAGCAATGAAATCTATGTCATCAGGCCCGTAGCAGCATAATGAGTGGATTCAGGTACGATGATTCTAAGTGAAATAAGTCACACAGAAAAAGAAACAACATAAGATATCACTAATACACGGAATGTAAACTTGGCCACATAGGAAGTGAATTATAAAACAGAACAGGGTATCAAATGTAGAAAACCAACTTATGCTTGCTTAAGGGGAAAGGTGAGTTGGGGTGCTGCATAAAACCACAGATTGAATGAGCACAGATAAAGTTCCTTAAGCCAAATATGTAATAGACAAGAGCTACTCCTTGCTCAATGAAATGGACTCAACACCCCATATTAAACGCCTAAGAATGTACCTGACTAGTAAGTATCTGAAAACCTATGGATTGCTATGTCTCCGAAAGAGAATCAAGCATGTGTACAGGGGCATAAACGCAGCAGTGATAGGATTGGAGAGGTTCGGTGAGCAAATGAAGACCCTTTGAAGTCATATTGCATGGTACCCATTCCACGGGTCTCAACTCTCCAGGTTTAAGGGATTCTTCCTTCAGCTAAAACATGCATGTGGAACCCAGAGTATGATCAACCGTGTGATCGGGAGACGTGTTCAAATATGTCTCAGTTCTTGTCCCCTGGTACTCGGGTGCAACATTCTAGACGCTTTACTAACACTCTCCCGACTTGGAGAGTCAGTGACTTTAACCTCCTGTTTGGCCCAGTTTGCAATTTCTGCGGAAGATGAACAGGAATAGGGAGAACCAATGAGAGACTAGCTGGAGGTGTCTGCACGGGCAAATTTAACTCTCATTCCCACCAGGAAGAGGAATTAACCAAAGGCTCAGCGTGCCGTGCCGGAACCAGATTAGGGCCTGAAGCAATCCTGCGGTGTTGCGGCCAGCTCACAAGAAAGCGAGTTGAAGAAAGGAGCTCAGGGGCACTGTAATTCACAAACCTGCAGAGTTATAAATGACAGCTATCGTCCAAAAATATACTGAAATAAGGCTGCCAAGAGGACTTGAAAGCGGGGCAGAATTGCAGGAAACCGATTTCAGGAGGTAGACTGGAATTGCATTTAAAGCATAGGAAAAGAGGCAGAACATCCACAATGATGCACTTGGCCAAAAAGGGCGTATGCGTTTTTTCCTGAATATATTCAGGAAAAAATGCATACGTCCTTTTTGACCAACCAGCAGTCTTGCACAGGAAATCTGCACTAAAGTGAAGTCTCAGTTCCCGCCCCCGGTCAAAAGGGCCTTCTGAAAAAAGTGTAAAATCCAGAAAGGCAGGACAGGCCATGGAGAATTGGGAGCCTTGTTATGCTGATGGGCGGGATGTAAATTGCCAACAGCCACTCTGGAGAAGTGTATGGTGTTTCCTGAAACATCTAAAAAACAAAGAAACAGAGCCAAGGTCACTTCCATTTATGGTCCTATAGCTTAGGGAAATTAAAATCAAAAAGACACAGCCACCCCAAAGTTTGGGACGGCTCTGTTTACAAAAACCTAGTTTACCGTACAAGTTCAATATCACAGAAAGCGAAAAATGGATAAAGAAGTTGTGGTTCTTACGTACAATGCAATATCACTCAGCAATGAAATCTATGTCATCAGGCCCGTAGCATCATAATGAGTGGATTCAGGTACCATGATTCTAACTGAAATAAGTCACACAGCAAAAGAAACAACATAAGATATCACTAATACACGGAATGTAAACTTGGCTATACAGGAACTGAATTACAAAACAGAACAGGGTCTCAAATTTAGAAAACCAACTTCGGCTTGATTACGGGGAAAGGTGAGTTGGGGTGCTGCATAAAACCAGAGATTGAAATGAGCACAGACACCGTTCATATGCCAAATATGTAATAGACAAGAACACTCCTTGCTCAACAAAATGGACTCGACACCCCATATTAAATGGCTACGAATATACCTGACTAGTAAGAATCTTAAAACCTATGGATTGATATGTCTCCGAAAGAGAATAAAGCGTGTGTACAGTGGCATAAATGCAGCAGTGATAGGATTGGTGAGGTTCAGTGAGCAAATGCAGACCGTTTGAAGTCATATTGCATGGTACCCATTATATGGGTCTCAACTCTCCAGGTTTAAGGGATTCTTTCTTCAGCTAAAACATGCATGTGGAACGCAGAGTATGATCCACAGTGGGATCGGGAAACGTGTTCAAATGTGTCTCAGTTTTCGTCCCCTGGTACTCGGGTGCAACATTCCAAACGCTTTACTAACACTCTCCCCACTTGGAGAGTCAGTGCCTTTAACCTCCTGGTTGGCCCAGTTTGCAATTTCTGCGGAAGATGAACAGGAATAGGGAGAACCAATGAGAGACTAGCTGGAGGTGTCTGGACGGGCAAATTTAACTCTCATTTCCCACCAGGAAGAGGAATTAACCAAAGACTCAGCGTGCCATGCAGGAACCACATTAGGGCCTGAAGCAATCCTGCAGTGTCGCGGACAGCTCACAAGAAAGCGACTTAAAGAAAGGAGCTTAGGGGCACTGTAATTCACAAACCTGCAGAGTTATAAATGACAGCTATCGTCCAAAAACATATTGAAGTAAGGCTGCCAAGAGGACTTGAAGACGGGGCAGAATTGCAAGAACCCGATTTCAAGAGGTAGACTGGAATTGCATTTAAAGCATAGGAATCGAGGGAGAACGTTGAGAATGATGCACTTGGCCAAAAAGGGCGTATGCGTTTTTTCCTGAATATATTCAGGAAAAAACGCATACGCCCTTTTTGACCAACCAAGCAAGCTTGCAAAGGAAATCTGCACTAAAATGAAGTCTCACTTCCCCCCTGTGAAATCGACCATCTGAAAAAAGTGTAAAGTCCAGAAAGGCAGGACAGGTCATGGAGAACTGGGAGTCTTCTTATGCTGATGGGTAGGATGTAAATTGCCAACAGCCAATCTGGAGAAATGTATGGTATTTCCTGAAACATCTAGAAAACAAAGCAACAGAGCCTAGGGCACTTCCACTTATGGTCCTATAGCTTAGGGAAATTAAAATCAAAAAGACACAGCCACCCCAAAGTTAGGGACAGCTCCGTTTACAAGAACCTCCTTTACGGTACAAGTTCAATATCGAAGAAAGCGAAAAATGGATACAGAAGTTGTGGTACCTACGCACAATGCAATATCACTCAGCAATGAAATCTATATCATCAGGCCCGTAGCAGCATAATGAGTGGATTCAGGTATGATGATTCTAACTGAAATAAGTCACACAGAAAAAGAAACATGATAAGATATCACTAATACATGGAATGTAAACTTGGCTACACAGGAACTGAATTACAAAACAGAACATGGTCTCCAATTGAGAAAACCAACTTATGCTTGCTTAAGGGGAAAGGTGAGTTGGGGTGCTGCATAAAACCAGAGATTGAAATGAGCACAGATACCGTTCCATATGCCAAATTGTAATAGACAAGAACTACTCCTTGCTCAACGAAATTGACTCAACACCCCATATTAAACGCCTAAGAATGCACCTGACTAGTAAGTATCTTAAAACCTATGGATTTATGTCTCCGAAAGAGAATCAAGCGTGTTTACAGCAGCATAAATGCAGCAGTGATAGGACTGGTGGGATTCGGTGAGCAAATGCAGACCCTTTGAAGTCATATTGCATGGTACCCATTCCATGGGTCTCAACTCTCTAGGTTTAAGGGATTCTTCCCTCAGCTAAAACATGCATGTGGAACCCAGAGTATGATCCACCCTGTGATCGGGAAACGTGTTCAAATGTGTCTCAGTTTTCATCCCCTGGTACTCGGGTGCAACATTCCAGAAGGCTTACTAACACTCTCCCCACTTGGAGAGTCAGTGCCTTTAACCTCCTGTTTGGCCCAGTTTGCAATTTCTGCAGAAGATGAACAGGAATAGGGAGAACCAATGAGAGACTAGCTGGAGGTGTCTGGACGGGCAAATTGAACTCTCATTTCCCACCAGGAAGAGGAATTAACCAAAGGCTCAGCGTGCCGTGCCGGAACCAGATTAGGGCCTCAAGCAATCCTGCGGTGTTGCGGCCAGCTCACAAGAAAGCGAGTTGAAGAAAGGAGCTCAGGGGCACTGTAATTCACAAACCTGCAGAGTTATGAATGACAGCTATCGTCCAAAAATATATTGAAGTAAGGCTGCCATGAGGACTTCAAAGCGGGGCAGAATTGCAGGAAACCGATTTCAGGAGGTAGACTGGAATTGCATTTAAAGCATAGGAAAAGAGGCAGAACGTCCACAATGATGCACTTGGCCAAAAAGGGCGTATGCGTTTTTTCCTGAATATATTCAGGGAAAAACGCATACGCCCTTTTTGGCCAAGTGCATCATTGTCAAAATTCTTCCCCTTTTCATATGCTTTAAATGCAAATGCCATCTGCTTCTTGAAATCCGTTTGCTACAATTCTGCCCACTTTCAATGCCTCTTCATAGCGTTACCTCAATATACTTTTGGAAAATAGTTGCCTTTGTAACTCTGCAGGTTTGTGAATTACCGTGCCCCTGAGCTCCACTTTTCAGCTCTTATTTTTGTGATCTGGCCTCATAACCGCAGGATTGCTTCAGGCCCTATTCTTGTTCTGGGGCACCTTGCTGTGCCATTGGTTAATTCCTCTTCCTGATGTGAATTTAGAGTGACATGTTCCCATCAAAACCCCTACAGCTAGTTTCTCGCTGGTTGCCCCTCTTCCCATTCATCCTCCGCACTAACTGCAGACTGTGCAATACAGGAACTTAAATGCATTGACCCTCCAGGTTGGGATATGGTTAGTAAAGTGGCTGGAATGTCGATCCGGATCCCCAGGAGAGGAAAAGTGAGGTGCATTTTAGAAACCTTTCCCAGTCACATGGTATAACAGCTGCTGGGTTACCCATGCATGGTTTAGTTGTAGGAAGATTCCCTTCAACCTGGAGTGTTGGGACCCTTGGAATGAGTAGCATGATGTATTGCATTAAAGGTTTGGCAGTTGCTCACCAAAGCTCATCAGTGCTCTCAGCCCCAAGTGTCCAGCCTTATGTCTTATCCAGCTGTGGGTTTATATGTGGTCAATCCAGGTTGCATCACAGCTCCTGAACGAATTTTGTAAGAATTTTTCTCTTTTGTTGTTTCTGCGTTTTGTTTTTAAAATTTATTTCTATGATGGGGTTTAGCTCATTTTCACTGCTGTGTTTGTGCTGCTCTGCACACACTTGATTCCCTTATGGAGATATATCAATATATGGGTTTTAAGATACTTATTACTCAGATATATTCCTCTGCGGTGTATAGGGTGTGTTGTGGCCAGTTCATTGAGCAAGGTGTAGATCTTGTCTAATACCTATTTGGTTTATTGAACGGTATGTGTGCTAATTTCAAACTCTGGTTTTATGCGTCACCCTACCTCTCCTTTCCCCTTAAGCTGACATAAGTGTGTTTTCTAAATGTGAGACACTGTTCTGTTTTGTAATTCATTTGTTGTGCAGCCATACTTACATTCCCTCTATAACTGATATCTTATGATATGTTTCTTTTTGTTTGACTTATTTCAAGTAGTATTATCGGACGTAAATCCACTCTTTATGCTCCTACTAGCCTTATTACATTGATTTCATGGTGAAGAGATATTCCATTGTACATAAGTACCACATCTTCTTTATCCACTGTTCTCTTTCCTGGGATATTTAAGGTGTACTGAAGTCGAGGTTATTGTAAGCAGAGGAGCCCTAAACTGTGGTCTTCTTTTGTCTTCTTGATTTTTAGACCTCCCTAGATACACTCCCGTGATAGGAAGTGCCCTATGCTCTGTAGCTCTGTTTTTTAGATGATTTAGGAACCACCATACACTTCTCCAGAGTGGCTCTCGGCAATTCACACACCGCCCAACAGTGTATAAATGCTCCCTATTCTCCATGGCCTGTCCTGCATTTCTGGTTTTTACAATTTTTTAGATGGCCCTTTTGACCGGTGGGAAATGAGACTTCTTTGTTGTGCGCATTTCCATTGCTTGCTTGCTTGTTTGCCCATAAAGTGCATATGCCTTGTTTCCTGAATATATTCAGGAAAAAACGCATACGCCCTTCTTGGCCAACTGCACCATTGTCGAAATTCTGCCGCTTTTCATGTGCTTTAAAGACGAGTCCAATCTATCTCTTGAAATCTGTTTCTTGCAATTCTGTCTTGCATTCCGATCCTCTTCTTTGCCTTACCTCAACAAATTTTTGGATGTTAGTTTTCATTTATAACTCTGCAGGTTTGTGAATAGCAGTGACCCTGAGCTCCATTTTTTAACTTGCTCTTTTGTGAGCTGGCCTCAAAACTGCAAGATTGCTTCAGGCCCTATTTTGGCTCCGGCGAGGTGGGCTGAGCCTTTTTTTAATTCTTATTCTTAATGGGAAATTAGAGTGACATGTGCCCGTGCAATCCCCTACAACTATTCTCTCATTGGTTCTCCCTCTTCCCGTTCATCCTCCTCACAATTTGCAAAATGTGAGAAACAGAAGTTTAAATGTGCTGATTCTCCAAGTGGGGAGATTCTAAGTAATGTGGCTGGAATGGTGAACAGGAGCACCAGGAGAGGATAAATGAGGTGCATTTTAGACACATCTCCCGATCACATGGTGTACAGTCCTCTGGGTTTTCCGTGCATGTTTTAGCTGTAGGAAGATCCCTTGAACCTGCAGATTTGGGACCCATTGAATGGGTACCAGGTAGTATTACTTTAAAGGGTGTGCATTCCCTCACCCAACCTCACATTTCTCTTAGTGCAAACAGTTTCCAGCCTTATGTCTCATCCTGCTGTGGGTCTAGATGTGTTCAATCCATGTTGCATCACCACCCCTGAGGAAATGTTGTAAGAGGTTCTCTCTGTCTCTCTGTCATTTATTTTTTTCAATTTATTATTATATTGGTTACAGCTGATTTTCAAAGCTCTGTTTCTTGCTGCTGTACATCCACTTGATTCACATACAGAGAGACATCAATAAATTCTTTTTCAGATTCTTACCAGTCGTATATATTCTTTTCCGGTGACTTGAGTGTGCTGACTGCAGTTCTTTTAGGTACCGTGTACAGCTTGTTGATTATCGATTTGGTATTTGGAATGGTATGTTTGCTAATTTCAAACTCCTGGATAATGCCTCACCCCTCCCCACCTTTCCCGTTTAACAGCCTTATGCGTGTTTTCTACATATTTGACTATATTTTTGTTTTGTAATTTATTTCATGTGTAGCTATTTTGGATTCCACCTTTAAGTGATATCTTATGATATGTGTCTTTTTCTTTTTGAATTATGTCACTTAGAATGATCATACGTAACTCCTCCGGAGTTGTTACAACTGGCCATATTTCATTGATTTCCAGGCTGAGTAATATTCCACTCTACATAAGTACCACATCTCTATCCATTTTTTCCCTCCAGAGACATTTTAAGTTATATCCTAGTCGAGGATCTTTTAAGCAGAGAGGCGGTAAACATTGGGGTGCCTGTGTCCTCTCAATTTTTTTTTCCCAAGATATACGCCCATGAGTGCAAGTGCCCTATGCTCTGTAGCTCATTTTTCAGATGCTTTAGTAAACACAATACACTTCTCCAGAATGGCCGTTGGCAATATACATTTCCACTATAAGCCTCACAGGGCTCCCTTTTCTCCTTGCCCTGTCCTGCATTTCTGGTGTTTATACTTTATGGGGACGGTTCTTCTGACTGATGCGAAGTGATATCTTTTGTAGTATTGATTTCCAGTGCCCACCTGTTTGGTTGGCTAAAAAAGTGTATGCCCTTTGCTTGAATATATACAGAAAAAACGCATACACCCTTTATGGCCAACTGCAATGTTGGCAATGTTCAGCCCCTTTTCTTTTGCTTAATGGTGAGCCCTTTCTACCTCTTCCAATCCCTTTCCTGCCATTCTCCCTTGCTTACAAGTCCTTTTCTCTGACTTTCCTCAAGACATTTTTCAGTGATAGATATTTTCAACTCTGCAGTTTCGTGAATTTTACTGCCCCTGAGTTCCATTGTTCAACTTGTGTTTATGGGAACTGGCCACAAAGCAGAGGGATTTCCTCAAGCCCTATTCTGTTTCCATGGGCAACCCTAGCCTTTGGTCAATTCGTCTTCCTGATTGGAAATTAGAGTGACATGTGCCTGTCTGAACACCTAGGACTTGTCTCTCATTGTTCCTCATCCTTCCGCTTCATCCTCTGGACAAATTCCAAACTGTACGCAACAGGATGTTGACAGTGCTGACATCTCCAAGTGGGGAGACTGTTAGTAAAGATGCTGGAGGGGTGAACCCGAGCACCAGGAGATGAGGAGATGAGATGCCTTTTCCAAACTCTTCCCGATCAGACGGTATACCATCCTCTGGGTGTGACAGACATGTTTTAGCAGTAGGAAGAGTCCCATTCATGTAAGGAGAACACCAGGGCTTTTTCAAAATCAGTGTCTCCCCGAAACCCAAACTGGGGAATTTTTTAAGCTACGGCTACACATATGTTCATTAAGGGCCTTGGGAAGTAGGCAGAGTCCAAACTTTAGATGATTGAAGTCTCCAGGGTCAGAAGCACTCACCACCAGCTTCCCTTAGGTTACACTTTAACTGTCATTGATAGATGATGTCAATAAAAATATCTATTCTTTTTCAGATTATTTCCCCTTATAGGTTATTGCAAAATGTTGAGTGTAGTTCCCTGTGCTATACAGTAGTTCCTTGTTGATGACCTATTTTATACATAGCAGTGTGTATGTGCTAATTCCAAACTGTTAATTTATCCCTCCTCCCACCTTTCCCCTTTGGTAATAATAAATTATAAGATTTTATACTTCTCAGAAATGGGGGAGCTGAAAGAGAGGTATCATTTTCAATGGAAAAGCATTTAAAACAAGATTGAAGCTTTAACCAAGATTATTAGATGTACATCCTTGGAAAGAAATCACTTCGTTTCTCGAATATTGACCTGACAAATAAGACAAACCTTTTCAGTGAACTTGCTTATAATAAAGTGATGGAAATGTCAAATGGAAGTGTTAGAAACATCTTATTTTACCCGAGCCTTATACACTGTTCTATGTTAACTACAGTTTGGCTCACACATCTGTTCATTGAAGTTACAATAGTCTCAATTTCTGTTACTGATCCTCCAGAGTGGACCCCAACAAGTGTCCCCCTGCCCAGTGTCATTGGAGCCAACAGATCGAGACTGAGTTTGGTTCACAAGCAAAGGAAACTTTATATTTTGATCAGAGAATGGAGAGGTGAGAGCATGCACTACCCCGTGGGCTGTGGGCTGGGCTGCTGTGTAGAGATCCTGTCAGAGTCAGTGGGAGGGAGGGGGTGGAGCTCTCGAGGGCCGGGTTGGCTGCAGCTCAGGCTCTATATCGCGGAGTCTGCACTGGGCCCCAGGAGCTGAGGTGTCGACCCAGCCATTCTGCACCAGGAAATCTGGTCTGAAGTGCCGGGTGTGGAACCTCTGCATGTGGGACCCTAGGAGCACATGAAATTAGACAAAGCACAAAGGATAAAAAAGGTTAGACTTTATTTTATTGCCCAGATTCTATTTTTATCTCCCAGGGATTTTTAATGGGCTTTGCCTGGGAAAAACCCCTCTTCGGCCTTTTGTCCCGTTCCTCATTCTTGGAGTGCTGAGGGTGCAGACCCCTCTTCTGTAACTGCTTCATGCTGAGTTGGGAGCCCTCGTACCCGGGGGCGAGGGTCAGAACTTCTCCCCAGCAGCCTCCAGGTGACGTTGATTGGCCCCAGGCCTCCTGCCTCCCTGCTCGTCCGCCTGAGCACCAGCATTGGAAGTGTTATAGATTCTAATGACCTTCAAGGGTCCACGAAGGAGATGTGCAGAGACACTGTGGGGTCAGTTTTCACCCCGCCCCACATTTGTTCGGCCACCTTAGGCTGACCGTGTCTGCCAGCCTAGATGCTCTGACCAGTAGTCTGCGCTTTCTTCAATTAGGCCCCTGAATTAACGTAAAAACAGCACCAGGTGTCAGAGCCCTGCCCGCTCAACTCCCAGACAGTCCAGGGTCAGTGGTGATCAAGGACCATGATGGCCACTGAGTCAACAGCCTTTTGAAGTAAACAGGAGTCCAGCCGGTCTTATTGGCCACCATCATCACGGTGTCTGTAGGCTTTTCTATGGTGACAGTGTGATATACGGTTCCCCCGCCAAGATTATTAGCTCCCCTCTGGGTGCAGTAAGTCCTGCAAGCAGTACTGTACTCTTTTGGGACACACTCTTCTTGTTTTATGAGAGAAACTCCAGGTCAAGTGATGTTCACATGAGTCGTCATTGTGCCCCGTTGCCCCCGGATATCTCTCTGGAGGTTGGAGTTGGAGGGCCTCCTCACTCGAGGTCAGTGTGCCCATGGAGCAAACCCTGCAACTTCAGGGCATGCTTGGTGGTTAGGATCACCACGTGGGGTCCTTTTCCCTTAGGAGGGAGGTGGCCCTTTGGGTTGCTGATTTCCAGGTTTTTAGATACCGCCAGTATCTTGGCCAGATGTGGCAGTGGGCCAAGCCCCTTGGTGACCGTAGTTTATCCTACCTGGATGGCATTCTTGCATTGTTCCATTTCAAGTGGTCCCAGTTTTTGCACTAATACTCCAGTCGCGATTCACCTTTCACCGGGAATGTAAAGGTCAAAGGGTTAAGCTAAATTAGGGAGTTCTAGGGCAAGGGTCTGAATTGACTGCTCTTTCCATTCTTGAAAGGCCACTTCTGGATTCTATTCAAAAGGATCATCATCTTTTCCTTTCAGTGTTTCATATAGAGGCCCAGCTAGTAGACTGTAGTTAGGGATCCAGAAGCAGCAAACCCTGGCCTCCCCAGGAACCCCTAAGCTGTCTTCTAGTTTTAGAAAGGGGTAAGGCTGAAAATGGTTTCTTCCCTTTCCTGGGATGGGCTTCTCCGACCTTGTGTGAGAATGAAGCCCAGGCAGGTCACCGCAGTCTGTGATATTTGAGCTTTTTCTTGGACAACTTCTATCCTTTATTGGCTTGGTAGTTCAGAGGCCTCCTTATTAGGGCTAGTGATCAGAATGTCGTCTGCATGTTAAAGGAGGGTTTCCTTTTCCAGAGGTAGAACTTTTAGGTCTTTAGCTAAGCTTTCCCCAAAGATGGTGTGGGAATTTTTGAACCCTTGGGGCCAGACGGCCCGGAAGTATTGTTTTAGTTGTATGTTGAGTCCTGCCACTCACAAGCCAAAATTTCTTGTGACTCTGGGACTAATGGAATACAAAAGAAGGCATCATTGAGACTAATACAGAATACCATGTCCTGGTGGTTGGTAGAATGACCAGCAGGGTGTAGGAATTAGGAGCAACTGGAGGTATATCCTCGGTGGCTTCACTGACTGTCCTGACATCCTTTACCAGGTCCCCAGCAGCCCATGGGGCTCTCGTGGTCAGGCCAATCCCAAGATATGGAGCTCACCTGGGCAGGTACCCCACCCCCACCCCAGCCCACGGGGCTCTCGTGGTCAGGCCCCACCCAGGATATGGTGTTCCCTGGGCAGGTCCCCTGCAGCTCATGGGGCTCTTGTTGTCAGGCCCCTCCCAGAATACAGAGCTACCCTTGCAGGTAACATGGCAGGGCTGGGCACACAGGAACCGTGCACATAGCCCTCATTGCAGAGCACCCCCAGCTCACCTGTCGCTCAGAGCTGACACAGAGCACCTCAGAGCAGGACTAGAACTAACAAACAATAGCTCCGACAGGTCTGTGACCCTGGGCATCACTCTGTGCGGCCTCCCTCCACCTGGTCTTCCAGAGACTTCCACTGCACCCGGGGCACCAGGCCTCTGTCTCCAACCACCACCCACCCCTCCTCTCCCTGACTCCTGGGTTCCTCTCATTAGGAGAGGGTTTTCTTGAAGTTGTCTCCCACTCATGGGCCAGATAAAATGATTAGAAAACAAGCCAGAGCTGCAGCCCCTTGTCTATCCTGACTCTCAGGAGCCCACACCTGTTCCTTGGACCTGGCCGGTTCAGCAAGGTCCATTTTCTGCAACTGTGCGACCCTGAGGGGTGACTATTGGCTGACCTGGGCAGCCTGACCCTGCTGGCCAGCCCTCCCCAGGTGTGCCTGTGTTGAGATCAATATAAACACCGCTCCAGGCAGCAAGAGTCTCTGCAGCTGTGCCTGACGCCATTTTCTCTGCCCTTTCAGCAGTCTCGGGGCTGGGCTGGTGGGAGGGAGTGAGAGGCCACGGCTTTGTGGGTGGCCCAGTGTGAGTGGGGCTCTGCTGGACTTTCTGCAGCAGTTGCCAGGCTGCCACCTGCTAAAGAAGAGGCTGTGTCACCCATACCTGCTGCTGGAATTTCTCCCTGGGCAGAGGTGAGGAAGGAAAAAAGCAGTGGGGACCGGGACAGGAGGGGTATCTCAGGCAGGGAAATGGAAAGCTTCCAAAAGAGCACCCAGGGCCAGGACCATCCTGGCTGGCCTGCAGGCACCAAGTCGGCTGGCATGCTGTTGCTCGTGTGCCTCCATGGCCCTTCCTCTAGGCTTTCAAGTTCTTGTACATATTCAGGTGTTTTACCTGGGAAGGGTGGGAACAGTTCAGCAGCAGCTGGCTTGGGGCTCAGCTCACGTTTACTCACAGATGCCTCAGCACGGTGTCCCAGCTTTGCAATGAGGACGCTTGTTGCGTGGGTGCTGCTGGCTGAATGGGAGACGATTCCCCACCACTGACCAACTTCAGAATTGTTTACAACTGGAGCAAGTGCCCTGATACCGTTTTCCTCTGTGTAACTGGTGCGTTCTGTTTTTTTTTTCTTTTTTTCGTTTTTGGTTCAAGGTAGATTTTATTCCTCTTTTTTGTATTTACAGATATAAGCATGGAAATAATTTATTCATGTAAATACATGTATGTGAAGGGAATAATTTTTTTTCTGTTTTACTTTTTTAATTTTATTTTTTTTAATTTTGAATTTTATTTTATTTTTTTATACAGCAGGCTCTTATTGGTTATCTATTTTATATAATGTATACATGCCAATCCCAGTCTCTCAACTCCTCCCACCACCACCCCCGCAACAGCTTTCTCCCCTTGTTGTCCATACGTTTGTTGTCTACATCTGTTGCTCAATTTCTGCCTTGCAAAAAGGTTCATCTGTACAATTTTTCTAGGTTCCACATATACGCATGAATATACAAGATTTGTTTTTCTCTTTCTGACTTACTTCACTCTGTATGACAGTCTCTAGATCCATCGAAGTCTCTACAAATGACCCAATTTCATTCCTTTTTATGGCTTAGTAATATTCCATTTTATATGTGCACCACATCTTTATGCATTCGTCTGTCTGTGGGCATTTAGGTTGCTTACGTTACCTGGATATTGTAAATAGTGATGCAATGAACATTGCGGTGAATGTCTCTTTTTGATTTATGGTTTTGTCTGGGTATACGCCCAGTAGTGGGATTGCTGTATCATATGATAATTCTATTTTTAGTTTTTTAAGAAACTCCATATTTTCTCCGTAGTGACTGTATCAATTTACATTCGCAAACATAGTGGAATAGGGTTCCTTTTCTCCATACCCTTTCCAGGATTTGTTGTTTGTAGATTTTCTGATGATGCCCATTCTAACAGTTGTGAGCTGATCCCTCATTGTTGAGTCTATTTCGTTGAGCAAAGAGTAGGTATTCTCTATTATATATTTGGCTTATGAAACGGTATCTGTGCTAATGTCAATCTCTGGGTTTCTACAGCACCCCAACTCAACTTTCACATTAAGCAAGCATAAGTTTTTAATCTAAATGTGAGACTCTGTTCGGTTTTGTAATTCAGTTCATGTGTAGCCAAGTTTACACACCCTCTGTTAGTGGTATCTTATGATAATTTTCTTTCGCTGTGTGACATATTTCTCTTAGAATCATCGTACTTAAAACCACTCAATTTGCTGCTACAGGCCTGATGACATTGATTGTACTGCTGAGTGATATTCCATTGTACTTAAGTAGCACAACTTCTTTATCCATTTTTTCTTTCTGGGATATTTAAGTTGTACTGGACTCGAGGTTCTTGTAAACACAGCAGCCCTAAATTTTGGGTTGGCTGTGTCTTGTTGACTTTAATATTCCTAAGCTCTAGGGCCATAAGTGGAAGTGCCCTAGGCTCTGTTGCTTTGTTTTTTAGATGTTTCAGGATACACCATACACTTCTCCTGTGGGGCTGTTGGCAATTGACATCCCACCCATCAGCATAACAAGGCTCCCTGTTCTCCATGGCCTATCCTTCCTTTCTGGATTTTCCACTTCTTTAGATGGCCCTTTTAACCAGGGGGAAGTGAGACTTCATTGTAATGCGGATTTCCGTTGCAGGCTTGCTTGCTTGGCCAAAAAGGGCGTATGCGTTTTTTCCTGAATATATTCAGGAAAAAACGCATACGCCCTTTTTGGCCAAGTGCATCATTGTCGACGTTCTGCCTCTTTTCCTATGCTTTAACTGCAATTGCAGTCTACCTCCTGAAATCAGTTTCCTGCAATTCTGCCCCTCTTTCAAGTCCTCTTCGCACCCCTACTTCGAAATATTTTTGGACGATAGCTGTCATTTATAACTCTGCAGGTTTGTGAATTACAGTGCCCCTGAGATCCTTTCTTCAACTCGCTTTCTTGTGAGCTGGCTGCAAAAAACAGGATTGCTTCAGGCACTAATCTGCTTCTGGCATGGCACACTGAGCCTTTGGTTATTCCTCTTCCTGGTGGGAAATTAGAGTTAAATGTGCCCATCCAGACACCTATAGCTAGTCTCTCATTGGTTCTCCCTATTCCTGTTCATCTTCTGCAGAAATTGCAAACTGGGCCAAACAGGAGGTTAAAGGCACTGACTCTCCAAGTGGGGAGAGTGTTAGTAAAGCATCTGGAATTGCGAACCTGAGTACAAGGGGACGAAAACTGAGATGCATTTAAAAACTAAAAACGTCTCCCGATCACACGGTGGACCATACTCTGGGTTACCCATGCATGTTTTAGCTGAAGGAAGAATCCCTTAAACCTGGAGAGTTGGGACCCATGGAATGGGTACCATGCAGTATTATTTCAAAGGGTCTGCATTTGCTCAACGAACTTCACAAGTCCTAACAGCCCCAAGTGTCCAGCCTAATGTCTCACCCAGCTGTGGGTGTAGATGTGGTAAATCCAGGTTTCATCACAAGCCCTAAATGAATTATTTAAGAATTGCTCTCTATTTCACTGTCATTGGGTTTTGTTTTTGAAATTTATTTTTATAATGGGATTTAGCTGATTTTCACTGCTGCATTCATGCCACTATACACAAAATTGATTCTCTTACGGAGACATATAAATACATCGGTTTTAAGATTCTTACTAGTCAGGTATATTTCTAGGCGTTGAATATGGGGTGTTGAGTCCATTTCGTTGAGCAAGCAGTAGGTCTTTTCTATTACATGTTTGGCTTATGTAACGGTATTTGTGCTAATTTCAATCTCTGGTTTTATGCAGCACCGCAACTCACCTTTCCCCTTAAACAAGCATAAGTTAGTTTACTAAATGTGAGACACTGTTCTGTTCTGTAATTCAGTTCATGTGTTGCCAAGTTTACATTCCGAGTATTAGTGATATCTTATGATGTTTCTTTTTCTGTGTGACTTATTTCACTTAGAATCATCGTACCTGAATCCACTCATTATGCTGCTACGGGCCTGATGACATAGATTTCATTGCTGAGTGATATTGCATTGTACGTAAGTACCACAACTTCTTTATCCATTTTTCGCTTTCTGGGATATTTAAATTGTATCGTACATGTTATGGTACTGGTTAGTGTTAGCATACGGGTTAGGATTAGGGGACGGTTTAGGGTAAGGCTTCGGGTAAGTGTTAGGGTCAGGGTAAGGTTTAGGGTTAGAGGACAGGGACGGTTTAGGGTACAGGTTAGGGTACGCCAGTGGTTTAGTGTGGTCGTACGTTTTAGGTTATGGGTTACTGTTAGCGTATGGTTTAGTATTAGGGGACGGGTTAGGGTAAGGCTTCGGGTAAGGGTTAGGTTTAGGGTTAGGGGACAGGGACGCTTTAGAGTACATGTTAGGGTATGACAACGGTTTAGGGTGAGTGTACGTGTTAGGGTACGGGTTAGTGTTAGCGTACGGGTTAGGATTAGCGGACGGGTTAGTGTAAGGCTTCGGGTAAGGTTTAGGGTTAGGGTTAGTGTTAGGGGACGGGGACAGGGATGGTTTAGGGTACAGGTTAGTGTACGACAATGGTTTAGGGTGAGGGTAGGTGTTATGGTACGGGTTAGTGTTAGCTTATGGTTTAGGATCACGGGACGGGTTAGTGTAAGGCTACGGGTAAGGGTTAGGGTTTGGGTTATGGTGAGGGTTAGGGGACGGGGACGGTTTAGGGTACAGGTTAGTATACGACAATGGTTTACAGTGAACGTACATGTTAGGGTATGGGTTAGTGTTAGCGTATGGGTTAGGATTGGGGACGGGTTAGGGTAAGGCTCCGGGTAAGGGTTACGGATAGGGTTAGGGTTAGGGTTAGGGGACGGTTTAGGGTACAGGTTGGGGTACGACAACGGTTTAGGGTGAGCGTACGTGTTAGGGTACAGTTTCGTGTTAGCGTACGGGTTGGGATTAGGTGACGTGTTAGGGTAAGGCTTCGGTAAGGGTTAGGTTTAGCGTTAGGGTTAGGTTAAGGGGATGGGGACGGTTTAGGATACAGGTTAGGGTACGACAACGGTTTAGGGTGAGCATACGTGTTAGGCTACAGGTTAGTGTTAGCGTACAGGTTAGGATTAGGGGACAGGTTAGGGTAAGGCTTTGGGTAAGGTTTAGGGTTAGGCTTAGGGGACGGGGACAGGGACAGTTTAGGGTACAGGTTAGTGTATGACAATGATTTAGGGTGAGCGTATGTGTTAGCGTATGGTTTAGTGTTAGCGTACGGGTTAGGATTAGTGAACGGTTTAGCGTAAAGCTTCAGGTAAGTGTTAGGGTTAGGGTTGGGTTAGGGTTAGGGGATGGGGACGGGGACGTTTTAGGGTACAGGTTAGGGTTACGACAACGGTATAGGGTGAGCGTACGTGTTAGGGTACGGGTTCATGTTAGCGTACGGGTTAGGATTAGGGGACAGCTTAGGGTAAGGCTTCGGGTAAGGGTTAGGTTTAGGGTTAGGGTTAGGGAACGGAGATGGTTTAGGGTACAGGTTAGGGTACGACAACAGTTTAGGTTGAGCGTACGTGTTAGGGTATGGGTTTTTGTTAGCGTATGGGTTGGGATTAGGTGACAGGATAGGGTAAGGCTTTGGGTAAGGGTTAGGGTTAGGGGACGGGGACGGTTTAGGGTACAGGTTAGGGTACAACAACGGTATAGGGTGAGTGTATGTGTTAGGGTATGGGTTAGTGTTAGTGTACGGGTTAGGATTAGGGGACGGGTTAGAATAAGGCTTCGGGTAAGTGTTAGGGTTAGGGTTAGGGTTAGGGGACTGTTTAGCATACAGGTTAGGGTACGACAATGGTTTAGGGTGAGTGTATGTGTTAGAGTACATTTTAGTGTTAGCGTACAGGTTAGGATTAGGGGACAGGTTAGGGTAAGGCTTCAGTTAAGTGTTAGGGTTAGGGGACAGGGACGGTTTAGGGTACAGGTTAGTGTACGACAACGGTTTAGGGTGAGAGTACATGTTAGGGTATGGGTTAGTGTTAGCATACGGGTTTGGATTAGGGGACCGGTTAGGGTAAGGCTTCAGTTAAGGGTTAGGGTTAGGGTTAGGGGATGGTTTAGGGTACAGGTTAGGGTACGACAACCGTTTAGGGTGAGCGTATGTGTTATGGTACGGGTTTGTGTTAGTGTACGGGTTAGGATTAAGGGACGGGTTACATTAAGGCTTCGGGTAAGGGTTAGGGTTAGGGTTAGGGGACAGGGACAGGGACGGTTTAGGGTACAGGTTAGGGTACGACAAGGGATTAGGGTGAGCATACATGTTAGGGTACGGGTTAGTGTTAGCGTACGGGTTAGGATTAGGGGACGGTTTAAGGTAAGGCTTCGGGTAAGTTTTAGGGTTAGGATTAGGGGATGGGGACAGATTAGGGTACAGGTTAGGGTATGACAACGGTATAGGTTGAGCGTATGTGTTAGGGTACGGGTTAGTGTTAGCGTACAGGATAGGTTTAGGGGACAGGTTAGTGTAAGGCTTCAGGTAAGGGTTAGGTTAGTGTTAGGGTTAGGGGATGGTTTAGCGTACAGGTTAGGGTATGACAGCGGTTTAGGGTGAGCGTATGTGTTAGGGTATGGGTTAGTGTTAGCGTATGGGTTAGGATTAGGGGACGCATTAGGGTAAGGCTTCGGTTAAGGGTTAGGGTTAGGTTTAGGTTTAGGGGACAGGACTCTTTAGGGTACAGGTTAGGGTATGACAATGGTTTAGGGTGAGTGTACGTGTTAGGGTACTGTTTAGTGTTAGCGTATGGGTTAGGATTGGGGACAGGTTAGGGTAAGGCTTCAGGTAAGGGTTAGATTTAGGGTTAGGCTTAGGGTTAAGGTTAGGGGACAGGGACGGTTTAGGGTACAGGTTAGTGTACAACAACTGTTTAGGTTGAGCGTACGTGTTAGGAAACGGGTTAGTGTTAGCGTACGGGTTAGGATTAGGGGACGTGTTAGGGTAGGCCTTCAGGTAAGGGTTAGGGTTAGGGTTAGAGAACGGCGACCGTTTAGCGTACAGTTTAGGGTATGACAAAGTTTTAGTGTTAGTGTACATGTTAGGGTACGAGTTAGTGTTAGTGTACAGGTTAGGTTAAGGTACGGGTTAGGGTAAGTCTTCGGGTAAGGGTTAGGATTAGGGTTAGGGTTAGGGCATGGGGACGGTTTAGGTTACAGGTCAGAGAACGACAAGGCTTTAGGTTTAGCGTATGTGTTAGGATACGGGTGAGTGTTAGTGTACAGGTTAGGATTAGGGTATGGTTTAGGGTTAGGTTTAGGGTTAGGATTAGTGTTAGTGTTAGGGTTAGTTTTAGGGAACGGGGGCGTTTTCAGATACAGGTTAGATACAGATACAGGTTACGATAACGTTTTAGGGTTAGCATACGTGTTAGAGTATGTGTTAGTGTTAGTGTACGGGTTAGGATTAGGGTACGGTTTAGGGTAAGACTTGGGCTAAGGGTTAGGGTTAGGGAATGGGGACGGTTTAGGGTAAAGTTAGGGTACGACAACAGTTTAGGTTTAGTGTACGTGTTAGGGTATGTGTTAGTGTTTGTGTATGGGTTAGGTTTAGGGTATGATTTAGGGTAAGGCTTTGGGTAAGGTTTAGGGTTAGGGTTAGGGTTAGGGGACAGGGACGGTTTAGGGTACGACAACGGTTTAGGTTTAGCGTACGTGTTAGGGTATGGGTTAGTGTTAGTGTACGGTTTAGGATTATGGTACGGGTTAGGGTAAGGCTTCGGGTAAGCGTTAGGGTTGGGTTAGGGTTAGGGAATGGGGACGGTTTAGGGTACAGTTTAGGGTACGACAACGGTTTAGGGTTAGCATACGTGTAAGGTTAGCAGTTAGTATTAGTGTACGGGTTAGGATTAGGGTACGGATTTGTGTAAGGCTTCTGGTTAGGGTTAGGGTTAGTGTTTGGGAACGTGGACGGTTTAGGGTACAGGTTAGGGTATGACAACGGTTTAGGGTTAGCACACGTGTTTGGGTACGGGTTAGGATTAGGATATGGGTTAGGGTAAGGCTTCGGGTAAGGGTTAGGGTTAGTGTTAGGGAATGTGGACAGTTTAGGGTACAGGTTAGGGTATGGCAATGGTTTCGGGTTAGCGTGCATGTTAGGGTATGAGTTAGTGTTAGTGTACTGGTTAGGATTAGGGTACGGGTTCGGGTAAGGCTTCAGGTAAGGTTTAGTGTTAGGGTTTGGGTTACAGTTAAGGTTAGGGAATGGGGACGGTTTAGGGTACACGTAAGAGTACGACAACGGTTTAGGGTTAGCGTACGTGTTAGGTTATGGGATAGTGTTAGTGTACGGGTTAGGATTGGGGTACAGTTAGGGTAAGGCTTCAGGTAAGATTTAGGGCTGGCTTAAGGTTAGGGTTAGTGTTAGAGAATGGGGATGATTTAGGGTACAGTTGAGGGTACGACAACGGTTTAGGGTTAGCGTATGTGTTAGGATATGTGTTACTGTTAGTGTACAGGTTAGGAGTAGGGTACGGGTTAGGAGAAGGCTTTTGGTAAAGGTTAGGTTTAGGGTTAGGGTTAGGTATCAGAGACAGTTTAGGGTACAGTTTAAGGTACGACAGTATTTTAGGGTTATCATACACGTTAGGAAACGGGTGTTAGTGTACGGGTTAGGATTATGGTACAGGTTAGGGTAAGGCTTCTTGTAAGGTTTAGGGTTAGGGTAAGGGTTAGGGTTAGGGTTAGGGAATGGTGACAGCTTAGGGTACAGGTTAGGGTATGACAATGGTTTAGGGTTAGCGTACGTGTTAGGGTAGCGGTTAGTGTTGGTGTAAGCTTTAGGATTAGGGTACGGGTTAGTGTAAGGCTTCGGGTAAGTGTTAGGGTTAGGGTTAGGATTAGGGACCTGGGACTGTTTAGCATACAGGTTAGGGTATGACAAAGGTTTAGGGTTAGCGTACGTGTTAGGGTACAGGTTAGTGTTAGTGTACAGGTTAGGATTAGGTTGCGGGTTAGGGTAAGGCTTCAGGTAAGGGTTAGGGTTAGGATTAGGGAACGGGGATGGTTTAGGGTACAGTTTAGGGTATGACAACAGTTTAGGGTTAGTGTACGTGTTAGGGTATGGGTGAGTGTTAGTGTACGGGTTAGGATTAGGGTAAGGTTTAGGGTAAGGCTTCGGGTAAGGGTTAGGGTTAGGGTTAGGGACGGGGACAGTTTAGGATACAGGTTAGGGTACGACAACGGTTTAGGGTTAGCGTACGTGTTAGGGTATGGGTTAGTGTTAGTGTATGGGTTAGGATTAGCGGACGGAATAGTGTAAGGCTTTGGGTAAGGGTTAGGGTTAGGTTTAGGGTGGGGGTTAGGGAACGGGGGGGGTTTAGGGTACACGTTAGGGTATGACAACGGTTTAGGGTTAGCATATGTGTTAGGGTATGGATTAGTGTTAGTGTATGGGTTAGGTTTAGGGGACGGTTTAGGGTAAGTGTTCGGGTAAGGGTTAGGTTTAGGGTTAGGTTTAGTGTTAGTGAATGGGAATTGTTTACGGTACAGGTTAGGGTACAACAATGGTTTTGGTTTAGTGTATGCATTAGGGTACATGTTAGAGTTAGTGTACGGGTTACAATTATGGGACATGTTAGGGTAAGGTTTCAGGTAAGGGTTAGGGTTAGGGATAGGGTTAGTGAATGGGAATGGTTTAGGGTACTGGTTAGGGTATGACAACAGTTTAGGGTTAGCATACGTGTGAGGGTATATGTCAGTGTTAGTGTACGGGTTAGGGTTAGGGTTAGGGAACAGGGAGAGTTTAGGGTACACGTTAGTGTTCGACAACGGTTTAGAGTTAGCATATGTGTTAGGGTACGGGTTAGTGTTAGTGTACGGGTTAGGATTAGGGGACGGGTTAGGGTAAGGCTTTGGGTAAGGGTTAGGTTTACGGTTAGGGTTATGAAACGGGGATGGTTTAGGGTAGAGGTTAGCATACAAAATTGGTTTAGGGTTAGCGTACGTGTTAGGGTACGGTTTAGTGTTAGTGTATGGGTTAGGGTAAGGTTTCGGGTAAAGGTTAGGTTTACTGTTAGGATTAGGGTTAGGGAATGGAGATGGTTTATTGTACAGGTTAGGGTACGACAACAATTTAGTGTTAGTGTACGTGTTAGGGTATGGCTTAGTGTTATTGTACGGGTTAGGATTAAGGTACGGGTTAGGGTAAGGCTTCGGGTAAGGGTTAGGGTTAGGGTTAGGGTTAGAGAATAGGGATTGTTTAGGGTACAGTTTAGGGTACGACAACGGTTTAGGTTTAGCGTTCATGTTAGGGTATGGTTTACTGTTTGTGTATGGGTTAGGATTAGGGTACACGTAAGAGTAAGTCTTCGGGTAAGGCTTAGTGTTAGGGTTAGGGTTAGGGAATGGGGACGGTTTAGGGTACATGTTAGGGTACGACAACATTTTAGGGTTAGCGTACGTGTTAGGATATGGGGTAGTGTTAGTGTACCGGTTAGGAATATGGTACGGTTTAGGGTATGTCTTTGGGTAAGGATTAGGGTTAGCATTAGGGTTAGGGAACAGGGACGGTTTAGGGTACAGGTTAGGCTACGACAACAGTTTATGGTTAGAGTGCGTGTTAGGGTATGGGTTAGTGTTAATGTACACGTTAGGATTAGGGGACGGGTTACGGTCAGGCTTCGGGTAACTGTTACGGGTAGGTTTAGGGTTAGTGTTAGGGAAAGGGGACGGTTTAGGGTACAGGTTAGGCTATGACAACGGTTTAGGGTTAGCGTAAGTGTTACGGTATGGGTTAGTGTTAGTGTACGGGTTAGGATTAGGCTACGTGTTAGGGTAAGGCTTCGGGTAATGGGTAGTGTTAGGGTTAGGGTTAGGGTTAGGGTTAGGGTTAGGGAACAGGGACGGTTTAGGGTACAGGTTAGGGTACGACAACGGTTTTGGGTTAGCGTACGTGTTAGGGTATGGGTTAGTGTTAGTATACGGGTTAGGATTAAGGTACGGGTTAGCGTAAGGCTTCGGGCAAGGGTTAGGGCTAGCGTTAGGGTTAGGGTTAGGGAACGGAGACAGTTTAGGGTACAGGTTAGTGTATGACAAAGTTTTAGGTTTAGCATACGTGTTAGGGTATGGGTTAGTGTTAGTGTATGGGTTAGGATTAAGGTACAGGTTAGGGTAAGGCTTTGGGTAAGGGTTAGGCTTAGGGTTAGGGAACATGGACGGTTTAGGGTACAGGTTAGGGTACGACAACGGTTTAGGGTTAGCGTACATGTTAGGGTATGTGTTAGTCTATGTGTTAGGAGTAGGGTATGGGTTAAGATACGGCTTTGGGTAAGGTTTAGGTTTAGGGTAAGGTTAGGGAACGGAGACGATTTGGGGTAAAGTTTAGGGTAGGACAACGTTTCAGGGTTAGCATACGTGTTAGGTTATGGGTTGGTGTTAGTGCACGGGTTAGGATTAGGGTACGGGTTAGGGTAAGGCTTCGAGTAAGGTTTAGGGTAAGGATTAGAGTTAGGGTTAGGGAATGGCGACGGCCTAGGGTACAGGTTAGGGTACGACAACAGTTTAGGGTTAGCGTACATTTAGTGTACGTGTTAGTGTACATGTTAGGATTGGGGTACGGTTTAGGGTAAGGCTTCAGGTAAGTGTTAGGGTTAGGGAATGAGGATGGTTTAGGGTACAGGTTAGGGTACAACAACGGTTTAGGGTTAGCGTATGTGTTAGTGTATGGGTTAATGTTAGTGTATGAGTTAGGATTATGGTACAGATTAGTGTAAGGCTTCAGGTAAGGGTTAGGGTTAGGGTTAGCATTAGGGAACGGGGACAGTTTTGTGTACGGTTTAGGGTACGACAACGGTTTAGTGTTAGCGTACGTGTTAGGGTATGGGTTAGTGTTAGTGTATGGTTTAGAATTAGGGTACGGGTTAGGGTAAGGCTTCAGGTAAGGGTTAGGTTTAGGGTTAGGGTTAGGTTTAGAGTTAGGGAATTGGGATGGTTTAGGGTACAGGTTAGGGTACGACAATGGTTTATGTTTAGCTTTCGTGTTAGGGTACAGGTTAGTATTACTGTACCAGTTAGTATTAGGGTATGCGTTAGAGTAAGGTTTCAGGTTCGGGTTAGGCTTAGGATTGGGGTTAGGGAACAGGGTTGGTGTAGGGTACATGTTAGGGTACGACAACGATTTACTGTTAGCATACGTATTAGGTTACGGGTTAGTGTTAGTGTACGGGTTAGGATTAGGGTAAGGTTTAGGGTAACGCTTTGGGTAAGGGTTAGGGTTAGGGAACGGGGACGGTTTAGGGTACAGGTTAGAGTACGACAACAGTTTAGCGTTAGCGTATGTGTTAGGGTACAGCTTAGTGTTAGTGTACTGGTTAGGATTAGGGTACGTGTTAGGGTAAGGCTTCGGGTAAGGGTTAGAGCTAGGGTTAGGGTTAGAGAACGGGGATGGTTTAGGGTACAGGTTAGGGTACGACAATGGTTTAGGGTTAGTGTACGTGTTAGGGTACAGGTTAGTGTTAGTGTACGGGTTAGGATTAGGGTACGGGTTAGAGAAAGGTTTTGGGTACGGGTTAGGGTTAGGGAACATGGACGGTTTATGGTACAGGTTAGGGTACGACAACAGTTTAGGGTTAGCGTAGGTGTTATGGGATGGGTTACTGTTAGTGTATGGGTTAGGATTAGGGTACGGTTTAGGGTAAGGCTTCGGGTAAGGGTTAGGGTTAGGGTTAGGGAATGGGGACGCTTTAGCGTACAGGTTAGGGAACGACAAAATTTTAGTGTTAGCGTACGTGTTAGGGTACGAGTTAGTGTTAGTGTATAGGTTAGGATTATGGTACGGGTTAGGGTAAGGCTTCAGGTAAGTGTTAGGTTTAGGGTTAGGGTTAGGCTTAGGATTACGGATCAGGGATGGTGTAGGGTACAGTTTAGTGTAGGACAACGGTTTAGGTTTAGCATACGTGTTAGGGTACAGGTTCGTGTTAGTGTACGGTTTAGGATTAGGGTACCGGATCCGGTATGGCTTCGGGTAAGTGTTAGGGTTAGGGTTGTGGTTAGGAAACGGGGACGGTTTAGGGTACAGGTTAGGTTACAACAACGTTTTAGGTTTAGCGTATGTGTTAGTGTATGGGTTAGTGTCAGTGTATGGGTTAGGATTACAGTAAAAGTTAGGGTAAGGCTTTGGGTAAGGGTTAGGGTTAGGGAGTGGGGATGGTTTAGGGTACAGGTTAGGGTATGACAGCGGTTTAGGGTGAGTGTACGTGTTAGGGTACAGGTTAGTGATAGTGTACGGGTTAGGATTAGGGTATGTGTTAGGGTAAGGCTTCAGGTAAGTGTTAGGGCTAGGGTTAGGGTTAGGGCTAGGGTTAGGGAATGGGGACGGTTTAGGGTACAGGTTAGGGTACAACAACGGTTTAGGGTTAATGTACATGTTAGGGTACAGATTAGTGGTAGTGTACGGTTTAGGATTAAGTTACAGGTTAGGGTAAGTCTTTGTGCAAGGGTTAGTGTTTGGGTTAGAGCTACGGTTAGGGTTAGGGAACGGGTATAATTTACAGTACTGGTTAGGGTACGACAACTGTTTAGGGTTAGCGTACGTGTTAGGGTACAGTTTAGTGTTAGTCTATGGGTTAGGATTAGGGTATGGGTTTGGGTAAGGCTTTGGATAAGGGTGAGGGTGAAGGTTAGTGTTCGGGTTAGGGAATGGGTATGGTTTAGGGTACAGGTTAGTGTACGACAATGGTTTATGGTTATCGTACGTGTTAGCGTACAGATTAATGTTAGTGTACGGGTTAGGATTAAGCTACGGGTAAGGGTTAGGTTTAGGGTTAGAGTTAGCGATAGGGAATTGGTACAGTTTAGGGTACACGTTTGGGTACTACAACGGTTTAGGGTTAGCGTACGTGTTAGGGTATGGGTTAGTGTTAGTGTACGTGTTAGGATTAGGGTACGGATTAGGGTAGAGCTTCAGGTAAGGGTTAGGTTTAGGGTTAGGATTAGGGAACGTGTACGGTTTAGGGAACAGGTTAGGGTAGGACAAGTGTTTAGTGTTAGCGTACGTGTTAGGGTATGGGTTACTCTTGGTGTACGGGTTAGGATTAGGGTACGGATTAGGGTAAAGTTTCGT
Organism: Grampus griseus; assembly: GCF_964374135.1. Lineage (NCBI taxonomy): Eukaryota > Metazoa > Chordata > Mammalia > Artiodactyla > Delphinidae > Grampus > Grampus griseus. The sequence continues at coordinate 134,120,391 of NC_139019.1, read as the reverse complement.
GCAAGGGTTAGGGTTAGGGAACAGGTACGGTTTAGGGTACAGATTAGTGTACAACAAAGGTTTAGTTTTAGCGTACATGTTAGGGTACGGTTTAGTGTTAGCATACGTGTTAGGATTAGGTTACAGGTTAGGGAAAAGCTTCGGGTAAGGATTAGTGTTAGGATTAGGGAACAGGTATGGTTTAGTGGGCAGGTTAGTGTACGACAACAGTTTAGGGTCAGCGTATGTGTTAGGGTACAGGTTATTGTTAGTGTATGGGTTAGGATTAGGGAATGGGTAAGGGTTAGGTTTAGGGTTAGGGTTAGGTTTAGGGAATGGGTATGGTTTAGGGTACAGGTTAGGGTACGACAACAGTTTAGGGTTAGCGTACGTTTTAGGGTACTGGTTAGTGGTAGTGTATGGTTTAGGATTTAGGTGCAGGTTAGGGTAAGGCTTCGGGTAAGGGTTAGGATTTGGGTTAGGGTTAGGGTTAGGGAACGGGTACGGTTAATGGTACAAGTTATGGTATGACAACGGTTTAAGGTTAGCGTACATGTTAGGGTATCGTTTAGTGTTAGCATATGTGTTAGGATTAGGGTATGTGTTAGGGTAAGGCTTTGGGTAAGGGTGAGAGTTAGGGTTAGATTTAGGGTTAGGTTAGGGAACAGGTGCGGTTTACAGTACAGATTAGCGTACGACAATGGTTTAGGGTTAGCGTACGTGTTAGGGTATGGTTTAGTGTTAGTGTACATGTTAGGATTAGGGTACGTGTTAGGGTAAGGCTTCAGGTAAGGGTGAGAGTTAGGGTTAAGTTTAGGGTTAGGGTTAGGGAACGGGTGCGGCTTACGGTATAGATTAGCATACGACAATGGTTTAGCGTTAGCATACGGGTTAGGGTACAGGTTAGTGTTAGTGTATGGGTTAGGATTAGGGTACGGGTAAGGGTTAGGGTTATGGTTAGGTTTAGGGAACAAGTAACGTTTAGGATACAGGTTAGGGTACTAAAATGGTTTAGGGTTAGCATGTTAGGGTACGGGTTAGTTTTAGTGTACGGGTTAGGATTAGGTTACGGGTTAGGGTAAAGCTTCGTGTAAGGGATAGGGTTAGGGTTAGGGAACGGATACTTTTTAGGGTACCTGTTAAGGTACGATAACGGTTTAGGTTTAATGTACGTGTTAGGGTATGAGTTAGTGTTAGTGTACAGGTTAGGATTAGGGTATGGTGTAGGGTAAGGCTTCGCGTAAGGGTTAGGGTTATGGTTAGGTTTAGGGTTAGGGAATTGGTACGTTTTAGAGTACAGGTAGGGTACGACAATGGTTTAGTGTTGGCATATGTGTTAGGGTATGGGTTAGTGTTAGTGTACGGATTAGTATTAGTGTATGGGTTAGGGTAAGGCTTCAGGTAAGCGTTTGGGTTAAGGTTAGGGTTAGGGAACGGTTACGGTTTAGGGTTAGGGTTAGTGTAAGAGTAAGGGTTAGGGTTACGGTTAGGGAATGGGTACAATTTAGGTTACAGTTTAGTGTACGACAACATCAGCCTTTGGGCGTTTATCCGGGCACATTCAGCTCTAGTGTATAAACTAGGAACGCCAGTGGCAGGAATGTCTGTTTCCCTAGTTACCAGAATGGGGAAAGCGGAAATGCTGCCATCCTATGGCCGTTACCTACAACAGCAGCTTTAAAACCTGTGCTAATCATCACTTCATATTCACAAGTACTGGAGGGCTGTAAATGAAACGTGTCCTCAAAATGTCTACAGGGAGGTAATGGCCAAAATATTTCAAAATGTGGCACATACTTAAAGAAAACCATTTGAAGTGGTAAGCTGTACTCACAGTTTGAAGAAAAAAAGGACATGCCTGAAAACTCAATTTCAACGGTTTATGAGACGCATGCAAATCCAACCACAAAGAGGTATCAGCTTACAGCAGTCACAATAAAAATTAGCAGAAAAACTACAAACAATAAATGCTGAAGGGGTTATGGTGAAGTGCATACCCTCAACTTTAAATGGGACGTAACCTGGTAAGAGCCACTAATGGAACAGAATGGAGGTGCCTTTACAAGGGAAACATTTGGCTACCATATTATCCAGCAGGCCCACTCCTGGGCCTATAACAGAAGAAGCCAGAATTGGAAAGACACAGGCAGGCAAATGTGCCTTGCAGCAGTATTACAGTAGCCAAGTCATGGAAGCAACCAAAAGTCCATCAACAGATGAGTGGACAAAGAAGAACTTGTACATGTACAGATGGAATACTAGCCAAGGAAAATAATGACGCAATGCCATTTGCAACACCATAGATGAGTCTAGAAGTAATCACGCAACTTGTAGTAAGTCAGAAAGTGAAATACACATATCCTATGATATCACTTATAGGTGTTACCTAAAAACTGACACCAGTGAAGATATTTTCACAGAGAAAGGCAATCACAGATTTAATAAACAAACTTATGGTTCACCAATGGAAAGGTGTGCAGATTGGATACATTAGGATGTCGGGGTTCGCAGAGATATACAAACACAGGTGACGTCTATAATCACCAAAGACCTACAGAATACCAAGAGAAGACTACTCAACATTTTGTCGTAACCTAAATGGGAAAAGGGTCCAAAGAACAATAGATATATGTATATGTGTAAAACAACCACATCCTGCAAACCTAGAACAAGCAAAACATTGTAATCACACTTGCTGTGACAAAAAATTAAATTAAATTTAAAAAACGAACAAGCAGTAATGAGATATAAACTTAAGGGACTTTTTCCTGGCACATTCCATTCTAATTTACAACCTAGAACACGACTTGCATTGAGCCTCTGTTGCCCTAATAACCAGATTTGGTAAAGGAGAACTGCTGCCGCCTTGTGGCTGTTTCACACAACAGCAGCTCTAAACCCAGCGCTAATGGTTACTTGATATTCAAAATAATTGCAGGCCTGTAAATGACACCTGCCCTCTAAACAAATCCTTGAGTCCTAAATCGAGCAAAAATCTCAAAAGACGTGCATATTTCAAAACGACAATTTCAAGAGGCATATTTTACGCACATTTTGTATTCTCTTTCTTTTTCTTTCTTTCTTTTTTTTTGTTAAAAAAAAGGGCAAGGATGAATGCTCAACATCAGGAATTAATAAAGCCATGCAAATCCAGTCTACAAAAAGGTTCACCTCACAGCTGTCAGAATGATCATCAGCAAAAAATGTCTACAAAGTATAAATGCTGAAGGGGTTTTAGAGAACTGTGTACTCTCTAGCTGCTGGTGGGATGTAACCTGGTAACAGCCAGTGTTGAGAACACAATGGAGGTGTGTTTAAAGGTCAAAATTGAGCTACCATGTGATCTGGTAGGCCCGCTGATGGGCCTATACTCTGAGAAGACCAGAATAAAAAAGACACAGGCTGGCAATCCTGCACTGCAGCAACATGTACCACAGCCAAAACCTCGAAGAAACCAAAATGTCCATCAACAGAAAAATGCACAATTAATAACTGGTCCATGTACACATGGAATATTAGCCATGGAAAAGCATGGAACAGTGCCGTTGGCACCACCATAGAAGGATCTAGATATAATCACCCAACTTGAAGTAAGAAAGAAAACGAAAGACAGATATCCTATGACATCAATTATAGGTGTTACCTAAAAATTGATACCCATGAAATACTGTCCAAGAGAAGGACACTCATAGATTCAGAAAACCAAATTATGTTTAACCAAATGGAAAGGTGTAAGGAAGGTATGAATTAGGATATGGGGATTAACAGACATGTACTAATACATATGAAATACATAATCACAAAATACCTAGGGAATACCAAGAGAGGTCTACTCAACACTCTGTAATAACCTACATGGGAAAGGATCCAAAGATGAATAAATCTATACATACATATAATGAACCAGATTCTGTACACCTAGAACACACACAACATTTTTATCAAATTTATTCTGATACTAAATAAAAATTAAATTTAAAAAACAAACAAGGAGTAAGGAGATATAAGCTCTTAGGGGTTTTCCCTGGCACATTCCACCCTAATTTGCAGCCTACTAACAGGATTTCCAGGAAGGCTCTGTTGCTCAAAAACCCAGAGTTGGAAATGGAGAAATGCTGACGCCTTGTGGCCGTTTGCGGCAAGAGCGGCTTAAACCCACTGCTAATGGTCACTTAACATTCACAAAGACTCAGGGCATTTAAGGACACGTGCCCTCAAAAAACGTCCTGAGCTAGGGAATGACCAAAAAAATTCAAGACATGCAAATGTTTAAAGGAGATATAGTATGAAGAGATAAGTTTACACACTCTTCTTCAAAAGAAAGGAAAATGGGTAAAAGCTCAACATCAGGAATTATTAGACTCATGCAAATCTACGAAGTTTTCGAGTCACATCCGTCGAATGACCATCAGCAAAATGTCTACAAACAATAAATTCTGAAAGGGTTTTAGAGAACTGTGTACCCTCTAGCTGCTGCTGAGATGTAAAGTGGTAAGAGTCAGTAATGAGAACAGAAAGGAGATGCATTTAAAAGTAAAAATTGAGATGCCATTTGATCCAGCACGCCCACCACTGGGCCTGTCACCTAAGAGCCGAATCAAGAAGACACAGGCTGACAAAGCTGTCCTGCAGCAATATTCAAAATAGGCAAGACATGGAAGCAGCCAAAATGTCAATCAACAGATGAATGGACAAAGAATAAGTGGTACATGTACCTAATGGAAGATTAGCTTTTGAAAAAAATGAACAATGCTGTTTTCATGACTACAGTTGAGTCTAGAAATAATCATATTACGTTAAGTCAAAAGTGTATGATATATATCCTATAATATAATTTATAGATGTTATCTTAAGATTCGTACCAATGAACATATTTCCAAAGGAAAAGACACTCAGAGACATATAAAACAAACTAATGGTTAATAAAAATGAAAGGTGGGAGGGTGGATAAATTAGGATTATGGGGTTAACATACATACACTAATGTATGTTATATGTAGATAAACTTATAATATATATAAATTATATAATCACTAATACATAATCACCAAACACCGACCAAATACAAACGGAGGTCTACTCAACACTCTGTAATAACCTACCTGGTAACAGGATGCAAAGATGAACAGATATATGTATGAAAAATTGATCAGAATTGGTACACCCAGAGAATCACAACACTCTAATAAAATTTACTCCGATAGGGGTTTCCCTGGTGGCCCAGTGGTTGAGAATCTGCCTGCCAATACAGGGGACACGGGTTCGAGCCCTGGTCTGGGAGGATCTCACATGCTGCAGAGCAACTAGGTCCGTGAGCCACAACTACTGAGCCTGCGTGTCTGGAGCCTGTACTCCACAGCAAGAGAGGCCGCGATAGTGAGAGGCCTGTGCACTGCATTGAAGAATGGCCCCTGCTTGCCGCAACTAGAGAAAGCCCTCACACAGAAACGAAGACCCAACACAGCCATGAATAAATAAATAAATAAATAAGTGAATAAATAAATAAATAAATATCAAAGGCAAAGAAGAAAGGGGAAATTGTAGATAGAGTAAGGATCTAGTTTAAAAAATCATTACTTTAATGAAAAACATAAAATAAATTTAAAAAACAAACTAAGTAGGAGACATAAGCTTTTGGGAGTTTGTCCTGGAACATTCCACTACAATTTGAACCTAGGAACACAACTTCCAGGAAGGCTCTCCTGCCCTTGTAACCAAAGCTGGGAATGTAGAAATCTGCTGCCTTGTGACCAATTCCCGCAACAGCAGCTTTAATCCCAGTGCTATTGGTCACTTAATATTCACAAGGACTGCAGGGCTTTAAATGACACCTGCCCTCAAAAAATATCCTGTGGTCAGGAATGGACATTAATATGCAAAACAGTAGAAAATCTGGAGAAGACAATTCAAGAGGTAAATTTCCTCACAGTGTTTTTTTAAAGGACATGAAAAAATGTTCAACATCAAGAATTATTAGGGAAATGCAAATTTAAACTACAAAAAGGCATCACCTCACAATAGTCTGAATGACCATCAGAAAAAAATGTCTGCAAACAATAAATGCTGAATGGGTTTCCGAGAATGGATACACCCTATGCTGTTGCTAGGATGTAAACTGGTAACAGCCACTAATCAGAACAGAATGAAGGTGCCTTTAAAAGTTAACAATTGAGCTACTATGTGATCCTGCCAAACCACTAATGGGCCTGTAACCCGAGAACACCAGAATTCAGAAAGACACAGGTAACCAAAAGTGCTCTTCAGCGATACTTACAATAGCCAGATATGGATGCAAGCAAAATGTCCAAGTACAGATGAATGGACAAAGAAGTGGTACATGTACACAATCGAATATTAGCCATGGAAAAGATGAAACAATGCCTTTTACAGCACCACTGATGAACCTAGGGGTAATCATACTACGTAAAGTAAGTCACAAAAAGAAAGACAAATAACCGATGATATCATTTACTAGTGTTATCTAAAAATTGATACCCATGAACATATTTCCACTGAGAAAGACCCATACAGACTTTGAAAAAGATGAAAGGAATGGAAAAATTAAGATGTTGGGGTTAACATGCATTTAATAATTCACATAAAATATATAATCAAGAAGGACCTACTGGATGCCAAGGGAGGTCTACTCAACTCTAATAACCAACATGGGAAATAATCTAAACCTGTCTAGACATATGTATACGTATGAATGAACCAGATTCTGTACACCGAGAACAAATATAACATTGTAATCAAATTTACTCTGATAAGAAATAAAAAGTAAATTCAACAAGAAGTAATGTGACACAAGATTTTGGGTGTTTGTCCTGGCACTTTACACTCCAATACAACCTAGGAAGAGGAATTCCACTAAGCCTCTGTTTTCCCTAGCAATCAAATTGAGTATGAATAAGTTCCACTACCTTGTTGCCCTTTACTGCAACTGCAATTTTAAAAACAATGCTTATGGGTACTTAATATTCACAAGGACTGTTGGGTTTTAAATGACACGCACAATCAGGAAATGTCCAGGGATAGGTAAGCAAAATAAATTCCAAAGGCACAGACTTTCAAGATCCTATTTCAATAGGTAAATTTTACACTGTTTAAAAGAAAAGCACTTGAAAAGATGCTCTAATTCCTGTATTATTAGCATCATGGAAATCAAAACTACAATGAGGGATCACTTCACATGAGTAAGAATAGCCATCATCGAAAAGTCCACAAACAATAAATGCTTGAGAGGTTGTAGAAAAAAGGGAACCCTCCTATGTTGCTGTTGGGATCTAATGTGGTAACAGCCACTATAAATAACAGTATGGAGGTGCTTTAAAAGGTAAAATTAGAGGTACCCTATGATGCAGCAGTCCCACTCCCAGGCATATAACAGGAGAAAACCAGAATTGGAAAACACACATGCACCCATATGTGTACTGCAGCACAATTTACAATGTCTAAGATATGGAAGCAACCCAAATATCCATCAGCAGATGGATGGATAAAGAAGTGGTACATGTTCACAGTGAAATATTACTCAGAAATGAAAAAGAATGAAGGAATGCCATTTGCAGCATCATGGATAGAATTAGAGATAATCATACTAAGTGAAGTAAGTCAGAAAGAGAAAGTCAAATATCATATGATACTACTTATAGCTGAAATTTAAAAATTGATACCAATGAACTAATTTACAAGAGAGAAACAGGGACTTTCTAGGTTGTCCAATGGTTAAGAATCCGAGCTTCCACTTCAGGGGGCATGCGTTCGATCCCTGGTGTTGGGAGAACTAATATCACGCATGCCTCGCAGTACAGCCAGACAAATAAAATAAAAGAGAGAGAAACAGACTCACAGATGTAGAAAACAAACTTATGGTTACCCAGTGAGAAAGGTGGGCAGAAGGAATAAATCAGGAGGCTGGGAAAAATATTTACACACTAATACATATAAAATAGATTATCAACAAGGACCTACTGTATAACAAAGGGAAGTCTATTCAACACTCTCTAATAACCTATATGGAAAAAAATCTGAAGATGAATAGACATATGAATATACATAACTGAACAAGACTCTGTATGCCTACCACAAACAGAATAGTTTAAATCAAATTTACTTCAATAAAAAAGAAAAATTAAAACAAAAACAAGAAGTAACAAAACAGAAGATTTTGGGTGTTTGTTCTGCCACAGCCCACACTAATTTACAATCCAGGAGCCCATCTTCCACAGTGGTTCTGGTTACCGAAGTAACCAGAGAGGGGCATGAAGAAAATCCTACCACCTGTGCCCATTTCCACAACAGCAACTTTAAAACATGTGCTTATGGGCACTTAATATTCACAAGGACTGCCAGGGTGTAAATGACACCTGCCCTTTAACAAATGTCCTGTGGTAGCTATCGAACAAAAATTCGAAATAGTCAGACTTTCAAAAAGCCATTGTCAACTGTAACTTTTTCCCACAGTGTTTTAAAAAAAACACATGCAAAGATGCTCAGCATCTCGAATTATTAGACACATGCAAATCAAAACCACAACAAGGTATCACCTTGCACAGTCAGAATGGCCATCATCAAAAAGTTTACAAACCATAAATGCTGGAGAGGACATGGAGAAAAGGGAACCCTCCTATGCTGTTGGTGAGATGTAAGCTGGTAACAGCCACTATAAAGCACAGTATGGAGATGCCTTTAAAATGTAAAAATAGAGCTACCATATCATCCAGCAGTCCTACTTCTGGGCGTACATCTTCAGAAAGCCAGAATTCAAAAAGATAAATGCACCCAAACCCAAATATGCACTATTTACAATAGCCAAGACATGGAGGCAACCAAAATGTCCATCAACAGATGAATGGATAATGGAAAAGTGGTACATGTACACAATCAAATATTACTCAGCAATGAAAAAGCATGATCATCTGTAGGTCCATTCCATTTGATGCAAATGGCATTATTTCATTCTAAGTGAAGTAAGTCAGATAGAGAAAGACAAATATCATATGATATCACTTATAGTGGAGTCAAAAAAGTGATAGAAATGAACAAATTTATGAAACAGAAACAAACCAACAGACTTCAGATATCCTTCAGGGAGAAAAAATTTAAAATCTGTTACCAATCATTAAATGTCAACCTGAAAAATGTAAGCAATAAATAACATTGTAAAGGTATTAATTCTCCCCAAATTAACCTATACCAGGCATTAGCAAACTAAACCTGGAGATCACATGCAGCCTATCACCTTCTTTTGTAAATTAAATTTAATGAATGACCCACAAGAAAACCCATAATGAGAAGTCATGTCACACCTCTCAACGTGGCTATTATTCCAAAGTCTACAAATATGAAATGTTGTTCATGACATGGAAAAGGGAGCCCTAGTACACTGTTGGTGGTATTGTAAATTGGTACACCCACTATGAAAAGAATATGGAGGTCCTGAGAAAAGCTAAAAGTAGAACTATCATATTAGCCAGCAATTCCACTGCTTGGTATATGTCCAAAGAAAATGAAGACACCAATTTGACAAGATACATGCATCCCAATGTTCATAGCAGCATTATTTACAATTGCCAACATATGGAAGCAAACTAAATGTCCATCAACAGATGAGTGGATAAAGAAGATGTGGTACGTATACACAATAGACTATTACTCAGCCATTAAAAATGATCAAATTCTGCCACTTGCAACAACGTGGATAGGCCTAGAATATTTATACTTACTTAAATAAGTTAGAGAAAGACAAATACTCTATGTTCTCACTTCTCTGTAGAATCTAAAATGCAAGAAAGGAATGTATATAACAAAACAGAAATAGACTCACAGAGAACAAATTAGTGGTTACTGGTGAGGCGAGTGAAGGGTGGAGGGAAATACAGTAGTTTGTTTCTCTAAATCCAATACCCCTATGTATGAAATAAACAAACAAGGATATATAGTACAACACAGGGAAATATAGCCATTATTTTATAATCACTTTAGTGGAGCATGATCTATAAAAATATTCAATCCATATGTTGTACCCCTGAGACCAATGTAATATTGTAAATCAACTATACTTCAATTTAAATAATCCATAGGGTGGCTGAATGGATTAAAGAAAGTTCAATTATATACTGTGTATAAGAGATTCATGTTAACTTTAAATCCATATATACCATAAAATTGAATAATTGGAAAAAAGATACTCCATGAAAATGATACTTGCCTGACTAGTCTATTGTCAGGCAAAAAAGACTTGAAGTCAAACCTCTCAATGGAAAGAAGGTTATCATATAATGATAAAGGGATTAATTCATCAGGAATTTATGACAATTATAAATATGTACATGTCCAGCATTGGAGCCTCTAAACATATAAAGAAAATATTAACACACATGAAGGGGAAAATGTGCAGAAATAAAATAATTGTAAGAAATATCAATACCCAACTTTCAACACTGTATAGATCATCTGGACAGAATATCAATCAGGAAACACTGAACTTGAACACACACTTGATATCAAATGAACCTACCAGACATATACAGTACATTCCACTCAACAGCAGCAAAATTTCCATTCTTCTTAAGTACACATAGAACATTTCCTAGGGTAGATCCTATGTTAAGCCACAAAACAAGTCTTCAAAAATCCAAGAATATTGAAATCATATCAAGTATCATATCCAACCACAATGGTATAAAACTGAAATTCAACATTAAAAAGAATAATTGAAAATTCAAGAACATGTAGAAATTGAACAATAAGCTCCTGAATAGCCAATGCATACAGGAATAAATCAAAAGGGAAATTTTAAAAAAAAATTCTTAAACAAAATTGGAAACACAAATTACCTAAATTTATGCAATACAGGAAAAACAATGCAATTCAAAGAGTTATGTTTACAGTAATAAATGGATGTATTTAAAAAAATTCTTGAGAGAGGATCAAGATGATAGAGTAGGAAGATACTGAGCTCCACTCCTGCCATGGACACAGCCAAATTACAACTTACACGGAAATTATCTCTGACAATGACCTGAAGACTAGCAGGGAAAGTTTTCTGCAACTAAAGATATAAGGAAAGAGAAACCACAAAGCAGGTAGGAGGACTGGAAACAATCTAGTTGGAATGCACACCTCGAGCACAGTGACCCACAGCTGGAAGATAATCACAATTGCATAGGTCCTCCACATGGAGGGAAGGGTCCTAGCCCTACATCAGGCTGCTCAGCCCAGGGATCCTGCACTGGGAAGAAAAGAACACAGCAGGTCTGGCTCTGAAAACCTGCAGGGCTTACTTTCAGGAAAGCTGGAGGCTAAAGAAAACAGAGACTTTGCTCTCATTGGGCAGACACAAATCTCACACATTCTCAGTCCCTGTGCAGAGCCAGTAGTGTGAAAGACACCTGGGTCAGACCCACTTGCTAATCTCGGAGAGCTTCTTGGAAAGGCAAGAGGAAGCTGGGACTCCTGCTAGGAACTAAGACATTGGCAAGCAACATTTTAGAGTCTTCCCTGGAACTGATTAGAATCAGGGGCCTGCCCCATCTACCACCATGCCCATAGCACTCCTGCACCACAAGACCTCACAACCAGACACACTGGGGGCCTACCCTGTCTGCCTGTGCACCCAGAGCACCACACAGCCACCCATAATGGAGGGCTGCCTTAGCTACCAGCACCCCCATGGTAATCACATACTGCAGGGCCTCACAGCCATTCAGGCCAGAGTCCAACACTGCCTACCAGCTTGTCCACAGTAGGTGGCCCTGCCGTAAGAGAAAGATGTGTGCAGCCCACACAGGGGACATCCCTGGAGCATGTGGCTCTGCTGGCCAGAGTACAATATGCTGCTGGGCCATATCAATCTTCTCCTATATAAGATCACTTCTCCAAGACCCAGGAATGTAGCAACCTGAACCTAATGAATAGAAATGCATAGAGAATTAGGAAACAGAAGGAAATAGAGGAATATGTTACAAATGAAGTAACAAGACACAACATCAGAAAAAGAACTAAATAAAACAGGGATAAGCATTCTACCCGAAAAAAAAAAGTGTTCACACTAATGATTATAAAGATGCTCACCCAAGTCAGGAGAAGAATACATGGACATAGTGAGAATTTCAACAAAGAGTAATAAAATGTCAGAAAGAACCAAACAGCTGAAAAATACAATAAATGATATTAAAACACACACACACACACACACACACACACACACACACACATGAGAGGAGCAACATTATATCATATGATACAGAAGAACAGATCAGTGAAATGGGAAACAGAGTAGTGAAAATCACCCAAGCTGAATAGCACAAAGAAAAAAGAATTAAGACTATAGGTAAAGGGACCTCTGAGACAACATCAAGAATATTCACATGAGCATTACAGGGGTCCCAGAAAGAGGAGACGAGAGAAAGGGGCAGAGAACTTATTAGAGAATATAGTAACTGATAACTTTCCTAACCTGGGGAAGGAAACACACATCCAGGTCCAGGGAACACAGAGTCCCAAACAAAATGAAGACAAACAGGTCCACACCAAGACATATTATAAAGTGCCAAAAATTTAAGGTAAAGTGGGATCATAGAAGCAGTGAAATAAAAGCATCTAGTTATGTTCAAGGTATTCCCATAAGGCTGTCAGCTGACTTTTCAGCAGACTTTGCAGACTAGGAAGGAACGACGGGATATATTCAAAGGGCTAAAAGGAAAAAGGCTACAACAAGAATACTCTACCAGCAAGATTATGATTCAGAATTGAAGGAGAGGGCTTCCCTGGTGGCACAGTTGTTGAGAATCCGCCTGCCAATTCAGGGTACACAGGTTCGAGCCCTGGTCTGGGAAGATCCCACATGCTGTGAAGCAGCTACGCCTGTGAGCCACAACTACTGAGTCTGTGCTCTAGAGCCTGTGAGCCACAGCTACTGAGCCCGCGAGCCACAACTACTGAAGCCTGCACACCTAGGGCCCATACTCTGCAACAAGAGAAGCCACCACAATGAGAAGCGTGCATGCAGCAACGAAGACCCAACGCAGCCAAAAATAAATAAATAAATTTATGAAAAAAAAAAGAATTGAAGGAGAGATCAAGAGTTTCCCAGACTAGCAAAAGCTAGAAGAGTTCATCACTAAGAAAACAGCCTTATAAGCAATGTTGCAAGAATTTACTTAAGCTTAAAAGAAGTCTCACTAATTATTGATAGTAATCAGAAAACAAACAAAAGTAAAAATCTCACTGCAAAAAGTATACATAGAGTAAGGGTAGTAGATCAAACACTTATTAAGCTTCTGTAAAGAATAAAAGACAATAGTAGTATGTTTTTTTAAAAAAGAGAGGGACCAAATAAATCAGAAATGAAAGAGATGAAGTTACAACAGACACCACAGAAATAGAAAGTATCCTAAGAGATCACGACAAACAATTGTACACTAACAAATGGGACAACCTAGAAGAAGTGGATAAATTCCTAAAAACATAAATCTTCTAAGATTGAGTTAGCAATCAATAAAAAATCTAAACAGATCTATTACTAACAATGAAATCAATCAATAATCAAAAAAACCCATAAATAAATGTCCAGCACCAGGTGGCTTTACTAATAAATTCTACCAAACATTTAAAGGACAGTTAACATCTGTCCTTCTCAAGCTATTCCAAACAATTGATGGAGTGCTTCCAAACTTATTTTCTGAGGCTACCATCACCCATATATGAAAACCAGATAAACACACTATCAAAAAAGGTAAATTACAGGCCAATATCCCTGGTGAACATAGATGCAAAAAACCTCAACAAAATACTGGTAAACTGAATTCAACAATACACTAAAAGAACCATACACCATGATCAAATGGATCATCTCAGCAATGCAGGAATGACTCAGTCTATGCAGATCAATTAAGTGACATGCCAGATTACCAGAACAAAGGATAAAATAGTATGATCATCTTCATATCTCCAGCAAATGATTTGGCAAAATTCGACAAAATTCAACATCTGAATTATGATAAAAACTCTCAACAAGGTGGGTATAGAGGCAACATACCTTTTTATTATAAAGGACAGGGACTTCTGTGGCAGTCCAGTGGTTGGAAATTCACAATTCCACTGCAGGCAGTGTGGGTTCAATCCCTGGTCAGGGAACTAGGGTCCCCCATGCTGTGCGGTGCAGCCTGAATGAATTAATTAATAAATAAATATAAAGGGCATATATGACAAAAGCAGACCTAACATCATACTTAATGGTGAAAAGCTGAAAGCATCTCCTCTAAGAATAGGAACAAGACAAGGATGCCCACTCTCACCACTTTTATTCAACACAGGATTAATAGTTCTAGCCACAGCCAAAGACAAAAATAAAAATACAAAATAGGATCTAACTTGTAAAGGAAATAAAACTGTCACTCTTTGCAGATGACATGATAGTATGTAGAGAAAACCCTAAAGATCTCACCAACAAATTATTAGCATAAATAAACTCAGTAAATTTGAAGTATACACAATTTGTTTCTTTTTTTTTTTAATTAACTTTTTTGGAGTATAGTTGCTTTTCAATGTCGTGTTAGTTTCTACTATACAGCAAAGTGAAGCACCTATACGTATATATATATCCCCTTTTTTTGGATTTCCTTCCCATTTAGGTCACCACAGAGACTGAGCAGAGTTCCCTGTGCTATACAGTAGGTTCTCATTAGTTATCTATTTCATACATAGTATCAATAGTGTTTATCTGTCAATCCCAATCTCCCAGTTTCTCCCATCCCCCCTTTTCCCCCCTTGGCGTCCATACGTTTGTTCTCTACATCTGTGTCTCTATTTCTGTTTTGCAAATGAGATCATCCATACCATTTTTCCAGATTCCACATATATGTGTTAATATACGATATTTGTTTTTCTCTTTCTGACTTACCTCACTCTGTAGGACTCTCTCTAGGTCCATCCGCGTCTTTACAAATAACCCAATTTCGTTCCTTTTTTACAGTTGAGTAATACTCCATTGTATATACGTACCACATCTTCTTTATCCATTACTCTGTTGATGGACATTTAGGTTGCTTCCATGTCCTGGCTATTGTAAATAGTGTCACAGTGAATATTGGGGTGCACGTGTCTTTTGCAATTATGGTTTTCTCTGGGTATATGCCCAGTAGTGGGATTGCTGTATCATAACGTAGCTCTACTCTTAGTTTTTTAAGGAACTTCCATACTGTTCTCCATAGTGGCTGTATCAATTTACATTCCCACCAACTGTGCAAAAGGGCTCTCTTTTCTCCACACCCTCTCCAGCATTTATTGTTTGTAGATTTTTTGATGATGGCCATTCTGACTGGTGTGAGGTGATACCTCATTGTAGTTTTGATTTGCATTTCCCTAATAATTAATGGTGTTGAGCATCTTTTCATGTACCTGTTGGCCATCTGTATGTCTTCTTTGGAAAAATGCCTATTTAGGTCTTCCACTCATTTTTTGATTGAGTTGTTGTTTTTTTAACATTGAGTTACATGAGCTGTTTTTATATTTTCGAGATTAATCCTTTGTCAGTTGCTTCATTTGCAAATATTTTCTCCCATTGTGAGTGTTGTCTTTTCATCTTGTTTATGGTTTCCTGTTCTGTGCAAAACTTTTAAGTTTAATTAGGTCCCATTTGTTAATTTTTGTTTTTATTTTCATTGAAATATATGCAATTAATATACAGAAATCTGTTATTTTTCTCGGCACTAATAACAAACTAGCAGAGAAATTAAGAGAAAAATTTACAATTGTACCAAAAATAATAAAATATCTGGGAATAAATTTAACCATGGACGTGAAAGATTTATATATTAAAAATTATAAGACATTGATGAAGGAAATTGAAGATGATGCAAACAAATGAAAAGATATCCCATGTTCTTGGATCAGAAGAATTAATCTTTTTTAAAATAGTCCTATTACTCAAAGCGACCTACAGATTTAAAGCAATCTCTATCAAAATACCCATGACAATGTTCACACACAGAACAAATAATCCCCAAATAAATATAGAGCCACAAAACACCCACACTGCCAAAGCAATCCTAAGAAAAAAAGACCAAAGCTGGAGATAGCATGCTCCCTGACTACAAAGCTACAATAATCACAAAAACAGACACATATATCAAGGGAATAGAATAGAGATCCCAGAAAGGATATCACACACTTATGGTGAATAAGTCTACCACCAAGGTGGCAAGAATATACAATGGAGAAAGACAGTTTCTTCAATAAGTGGTGTTGGGAAAAGTGGAGGGCTACATGTAAAATAAGGAATTTAGAACATTTCCTCACACCAGACACAAATTCAAAATGGATTAAGGACCTAAAGGTAATACACCAAACCATAAAACTCCTAGGAGAGGACATAGGCAGAACATTCTTTGACATAAATTGTAGCAATAGTTTTGGGGATCTGGCCTCTAAGTCAAAAGAAATAAAAGCAAAAATAAACAAGTGGAAGCTAAATAAAGTGTAAGAGCTTTTGCACAGCCATGAAAACCAGCAACAAAATCAAAATTCAAAATGCAAAGTGTAAGAAAATATTTGCAAATGATATGACTGACAAAAGGTTAATATCCAAAATATATAAATGGTTCATACAACTCAATAACACACACACACACGAAATGAACAAACAACACAATCAATAATGGTCAGGAGACATGCATAGACATCTTTCCAAAGAAGATACAGATGGCCAAAAGGCAGATGAAAATGTGCTCAACATCACTAATTATTAGAGAAGTTCAATTCAAAGCAACAATGAGATATCAACCCCCACCTGTCAAAATAGCTCTCATAAAAATGTCTACAAATACCAAATTTTCGAGAGGATGTGGAGAAAAGTGAACCTTTGTACACTGTGGGTAGGATTGTAAATTGTTGCAGGCACTATGGACAATAGGATGGAGGTTTCTCAAAAAAGTAAAAGTAGAACTACCATATGATCCATCAATAACTCTCCTGGGTACCTATCTAGGAAAAAAATGAAAACACTAATTCAAAAAGATACGTAAACCCCAATATGCATAATAGCACTATTGACAATGGCCAAGATATGAAAGCAACCGAAATGCCCATGAACAGACAAATGGATAAAGAAGATATGGTATATATGTACGGTGGAATATTACACAGCCATAAAGAAATGAAATTCTGCCATTTGCAGCATCGTGGATGGACCTCGAGAATATTATGCTTAATGAAGTAAGTCAGAGAAAGACAAATACTGTGTGATATCATTTATATGTGGAATCTAAAAATAATACAAATGAATGTATATGCAAAACAGAAACAGACTCACAGATCTATAAACAAACTAGTGGTTACCATTGGGGACAGGTAAGGGGGGAGGGGCAAATTAGGGGTATGGGCTTAAGAGGTACAAACTACTTTGTATAAAACAGATAAGCAACAAAGATATATTGTATAAGACGGAATTATAGCCATTCTCTTGTAAAATCATTTAATCAAGTGTAATCTGTAAAAAATTCCAGATCACCTGAAACTCATATAATATTGTAAATAAATTATACTTTTAAAAAATAAAATAAAAACAATTGGGTAGAGGATCTGAGTACACATTTTGCCAAAAAAAAAAAGATGCTAAAAATCACATGGAAACATGCTCAACATCCCTAATCATCAGGAGGGAAATGCAAATCAAAACCACAAAAAGAGATCACCTTACAGGTGTCAGAATGGCTATAATCAAAATGACAACAATTAATAAGTGTTGCTGAGGATGTGGAGAAAAGAGCACTCACCTGCACTGTTGCTAAGAATGTAAATCAGTGTAGCCAACTATTGAAAACATTACGGAGGGTTCTTAAAACATTAAAAAAAACTACCATATGAGTTAGCAATTCCACATTTGGTTATTTATCCAAAGAAAACAAAACAAAGCAAAAACCAAATTTAAAGATATACATGCACCCCTGTGTTAATTACAACATAACTTACAATAGCCAATATATGGTAGAAACCTAAATGTTCAATGATAGACAAATGGATAAGTGATATATATATATACACACACACACACATATATACACATACATACATATGAACATACACAATGCACATACACATATACACACATACATATACACATGTACACATATATACATGTATCTATACATATATGCAGACATATTCATATACATATATATGTGTATACAAATGTACATATACAGTTATATATTACTCAGCCATAAAAAGATAAAATCTTGACATTTTGACAACATGGATGGACCTAGAGAGTATTATGCTCAGTGAAGTAAGTCACATAGAGAAAGACAAATACCACATGATCTCACTTACATGTGTAATCTAAAAACAAAATAAACACAACAAAACAAATCTTACAGACACAGTGAAAAAATTGGTGGTTGCAAAAGGGGAGGGGAGTGGGTCATGGACAAGACAAGTGAAAGGGTATAAGAAGTACAAAATTCCAGTTATATGATAAAAATTGAAAAGAATTTAATGTACAGAATAAAGAATATGGTTCATGATATTGCAGTAACTGTGGATGGGGACAGATGTTTACTAGACTCATCAAGGTGATCATTTTGTAATATACTCAAATGCTGAATCATTATGTTGTACATCTGAAACTAATGTAATATTATAAGCCAACAATTCTTCAATTAAAAAAAACAAAAGAAACAAAGAAAAAGAATGTATACCCTGACAGCATTTCACCTGAACCATTTCTTGGGAGTGTGTTTGTAATGAACAGCCTTGAGGAATAAGCTAATGTCTCTCCCTCAGACAAACAGGAACCTGCTAACCTCTCATTTTAAAAGCAGTGGAGGGGAATCTCGGAAGATGGTGGAAGAGTTAGACGCAGAGATCACCTTCCTCCCCACAGACACATCAGAAATACATCTACACGTGGAACTGCTCCTACAGAACACCCACTAAATGCTGGCAGAAGACCTCAGAACTCCCAAAAGGCAAGAAACTCCCCACGTACATGGGTAGGGTAAAAGAAAAAAGAAAAACCAGAGACAAAAGAATAGGGATGGGACCTGCACCAGTGGGAGGGAGCCGTGAAGGAGGAAAGGTTTCCACACACTAGGAAGCCCCTTCATGGGCGGAGACTGCGGGTGGCAGAGGGGGGAAGCTTCAGAGCCACGGAGGAGAGTGCAGCCACAGGGGTGCAGAGGGCAAAGAGGAGAGATTCCCGCACAGAGGATCGGGGCCGACCAGCACTCACCAGCCTGAGAGGCTTGTCTGCTTACCCACCGGGGCAGGCAAGGGCTGGGAGCTGAGGCTTGGGCTTTGGTCGGATCGCAGGGAGAGGACTGGGGTTGGTGGTGTGAACACATCCTGAAGGGGGCTAGTGTGCCACGGCTAGCCAAGAGGGAGTCCGGGAAAAGGGCTGGAGCTGCCAAAGAGACAAGAGACGTTTTCTTGCCTCTTTGTTACCTGGTGCACGAGGAGAGGGGATTCAGAGTGCCACTTAAAGAGCTCCAGAGATGGGGGCGAGCTGCGGCTATCAGCGCAGACACCAGAGATGGGCATGAGACGCTAAGGCTGCTGCCGCAGCCACCTGTGTGCGAGCACAGGTTATTATCCACACCTCCCCTGTCGGGAGCCTGTGCAGCCCACCACTGCCAGGGTCCCGTGATCCAGGGACAACTTCCCCAGAAGAATGCACAGCGCGCATCAGGCTGATGCAACGTCATGCTGGGCTCTGCTGCCGCAGGTTCACGGCGCATCCATACCCCTCCCTCCCCACGGCATGAGTGAGTCAGAGCGGCTAAATCAGCTGCTCCTTTAACCCCGTCCTGTCTGAGTGAAGAAAAGACGCCCTCAGGCGAGCTCCATGCAGAGGCAGGGCCAAATCCAAACCTGGAACCCTTGAGCTGTGCTAACAAAGAAGAGAAAGTGAAATTTCTCACAGCAGCCTGAGGAGCAGCAAATTAAATCTCCACAATCAACTTGATGTACCCTGCATCTGTGGAATACCTGAATAGATGATGAATCACCCCAAATTGAGGAGGTGGACTTTGGGGGCAAGATATATTATGTTTTCCCCTTTTCCTCTTTTTGTGAGTGTGTATATGTATGCTTCTATGTGAGATTTTGTCTGTATAGCTTTGCTTTCACCATTTGTCCTAGGGTTCTGTTTGTCCAGTTTTTTTTTTTTCTATTTTTTCCTTTTACTGTTTAAAATTTTTTTCTTAATTACTTTTTATTTTAATAACTTTATTTAATTTTATCTTACTTTATTTTATTTTATCTTCTTTCTTTCTTTCTCTCTCCCTCTCTCTCTCTCTCTCTCTCTCTCTCTTTTTCTTTCTTTCTTTCTTTCTTTCTTTTTTTCTTATTTTTTCTCCCTTTTATTCTGAGCTGTGTGGATGAGAGGCTCTTGGTGCTCCAGCCAGGCGTCAGTGCTGTGCCTCTGAGGTGGGAAAGCCAACTTCAGGACACTGGTCCACAAGAGACCTCCCAGCTCCACGTAATATCAAACAGTGAAAATCTCCTAGAGATCTCCATCTCAACACCAAGACCCAGCTTCACTCAATAATCAGCAAGCTACAGTGCTGGACACCCTATGCCAAACAAATAGCAAGACAGGAACACAGCCCCATCCATTAGCAGAGGGGCTGCCTAAAATCATAATAAGGCCACAGACACCCCAAAACACACCACCAGACATAGACCTGCCCACCAGAAAGACTAGATCCAGCCTCATCTACCAGAACACAGGCACTAGTCCCTTCCACCAGGAGGCCTACACAACCCACCGAACCAACATTAGCCACTGGGGCCAGACAGCAAAAACAACGGGAACTACGAACCTGCAGCCTGCGAAAAGAAGACCCCAAACACAGTAAGATAAGCTAAATGAGAAGACAGTGAAACACACAGCAGATGAAGGAGCAAGGTAAAAACCCACCAGACCTAACAAATGAAGAGGAAATAGGCAGTCTACCTGAAAAAGAATTCAGAATAATGATAGTAAAGATGATCCTAAATCTTGGAAATAGAATACAGAAAATGCAAGAAACATTTAACAAGGACCTAGAAGAACTAAAGAGGAAACAAGCAATGATTAACAACACAATAAATGATATTAAAAATACTCTAGAAGGGATCAATAGCAGAATAACTGAGGCAGAAGAATGGATAAGCGACCTGGAAGATAAAATAGTGGAAATAACTACTGCAGAGCAGAATAAAGAAAAAAGAATGAAAAGAAATGAGGACAGTCTCAGAGACCTCTGGGACAACATTAAATGCACCAACATTCGAATTATAGGGGTTCCAGAAGAAGAAGAGAAAAAGAAAGTGATTGAGAAAATATTCAAAAAGATTATAGTTGAAAACTTCCCTAATATGGGAAAGGGAATAGTTAATCAAGTCCAGGAAGCACAGAGTCCCATACAGGGTAAATCCAAGGAGGAACACGCCAAGACACATATTAATTAAACTATCAAAAATTAAATACAAAGAAAACATATTAAAAGCAGCAAGGGAAAAACAACAAAAAACACACAAGGGAATCCCCATAAGGTTAACAGCTGATCTTTCAGCAGAAACTCTGCAAGCCAGAAGGAAGAGGCAGGATATATTTAAAGTGATAAAGGAGAAAAACCTACAACCAAGATGACTCTACCAGCAAGGATCTCATTCAGATTTGATGGAGAAATTAAAACCTTTACAGACAAGCAAAAGCTGAGAGAGTTCAGCACCACCAAACCAGCTTTACAACAAATGCTAAAGGAACTTCTCTAGGCAAGAAACACAAGAGAAGGAAAAGACCTACAATAACAAACCCAAAACAATCAAGAAAATGGTAATAGGAACATACATATTGATAATTACCTTAAATGTAAATGGATTTAGTGCTCCCACCAAAAGACGCAGGCTGGCTGAATGGATACAAAGACAAGACCTGTGTATATGGTGTCTACAAGAGACCCACTGCAGACCTAAGGACACATATAGACTGAAAGTGAGGGGATGGAAAAAGATATTCCATGGAAATGGAAATCAAAAGAAAGCTGCAGTAGCAATTCTCATATCAGACAAAATAGACTTTAAATACTATTACAAGAGACAAAGAAGGACACTACATAATGATCAAGGGATTGATCCAAGAAGAAGATATAACAATTGTAAATATTTATGCACCCAACATAGGAGCACCACAATACATAAGGCAAATACTAACAGCCATAAAAGGGGAAATCGACAGTAACACAATCATAGTAGGGAACTTTAACACCCCACTTTCACCAATGGACAGATCATCCAAAATTAAAATAAATAAGGAAACACAAGCTTTAAATGATACATTAATCAAGATGGACTTAATTGATATTTATGGGACATTCCATCCCAAACCAACAGAATACACATTTTTCTCAAGTGCTCATAGAACATTCTCCAGGATAGATCATATCTTGGGTCACAAATCAAGCCTTGATAAATTTAAGGAAATTGAAATTGTATCAAGTATCTTTTCCAATCACAACGCTTGGAGATTAGGTATCAATTACAGGAAATGATCTGTAAAAAATACAAACACATGGAGACTAAACAATGCACTACTTAATAAGCAAGTGATCACTGAAGAAATCAAAGAGGAAATTAAAAAATACCTAGAAACAAATGACAATGGAGACACAATGACCCAAAACCTATGGGATGCAGCAAAAGCAGTTCTGAGAGGGAAGTTTATAGCAATACAATCCTACCTTAAGAAACAGGAAACATCTCAAATAAAGAACCTATCCTTGTACCTAAAGCAATTAGAGAAAGAAGAACAAAAAAACCCCAAAGCTAGCAGAAGGAAAGAAATCATAAAGATCAGATCAGAAATAAATGAAAAAGAAATGAAGGAAACGATAGCAAAGATCAATAAAACTAAAAGCTGGTTCTTTGAGAAGATAAACAAAATAGATAAACCACTAGCCAGACTCATCAAGAAAAAAAGGGAGAAGACTCAAATCAATAGAATTAGAAATGAAAAAGGAGAAGTAACAACTGACACTGCAGAAATACAAAGGATCATGAGAGATTAGTACAAGCAACTCTATGCCAATAAAATGGACAACATGGAAGAAATGGACACATTCTTAGAAATGCACAACCTTCCGAGACTGAACCAGGAAGAAAGAGAAAATATGAACAGACCAATCACAAGCACTGAAATTGAAACTGTGATTAAAAATCTTCCAACAAACAAAAGCCCAGGACCAGATGATTTCACAGCAGAATTCTATCAAACATTTAGAGAAGAGCTAACACCCATCCTTCTTAAACTCTTCCAAAATATAGCAGAGGGAGGAACACTCCCAAATTCCTTCTACGAGGCCACCATCACCCTGATACCAAAACCAGAAAAATATATCACAAAGAAAACTACAGGCCAATATCACTGATGAACATAGATGCAAAAATCTTCAACAAAATACTAGCAAACAGAATCCAACAGCACATTACAAGGATCATACACCATGATCAAGTGGGGTTTATCCCAGGAATGCAAGGATTCTTCAATATATGCAAATCAATCAACGTGATACACATTAACAAATTGAAGGAGAAAAACCGTATGATCATCTCAATAGATGCAGAGAAAGCTTTTGACAAAATTCAACACCCATTTATGATAAAAGCCCTGCAGAAATTAGGCATAGAGGCAAATTTCCTCAATATGATAAAGGTCATTTATGACAACACGACAGCCAACATCATCCTCAATGGTGAAAAACTGAAACCATTTCCACTAATATCAGGAATAAGAGAAGGTTGCCCACTCTCACCACTATTATTCAACATAGTTTTGGAAGTTTTAGCCACAGCAATCAGAGAAGAAAAAGAAATAAAAATAATCCAAATTGTAAAAGAAGAAGTAAATGTGTCACTGTTTGCAGATGACATGATACTATACATAGAAAATCCTAAACATGCTACCAGAAAACTACTAGAGCTAATCAATGAATTTGGTAAAGTATCGGGATACAAAATTAATGTACAGAAATCTCTGGCATTCCTATACACTAATGATGAAAAATCTGAAAGTGAAATTAAGAAAACACTCCCATTTACCATTGCAGCAAAAAGAATAAAATATCTAGGAATAAACCTACCTAAGGAGACAAAAGACCTGTATGCAGAAACTTATAAGACACTGATGAAAGAAATTAAAGATGATACAAATAGATGGAGAGATATACCATGTTCTTGGATTGGAAGAATCAACATTGTGAAAAATGACTCTAGTACCCAAAGCAATCTACAGACTCAATGCAATCCCTATCAAACTACCACTGGCATTTCTCACAGAACTAGAACAAAAAATTTCACAATTTGTATGGAAACACAAAAGACCCTGAATCTTGAGAATCTTGAGATTCTTGAGAATGAAAAATGGAGCTGGAGGAATCAGGCTCCCTGACTTCAGACTATACTACAAAGCTACAGTAATCAAGACAGTATGGTACTGGGACAAAAAGAGATATAGATCAATGGAACAGGATAGAAAGCCAGAGATAAACCCACGCACATATGGTCACCTTATCTTTGATAAAGGAGGCAAGAATATACAGTAGAGAAAAGATGGGCTCTTCAATAAGTGGTGCTGGGAAAACTGGACAGGTACATGTAAAATTATGAAATTAGAACACTCCCTAACATACACAAAAATAAACTCAAAATGAATTAAAGACCTAAATGTAAGGCCAGAAGCTATCAAACTCTTAGAGGAAAACATAGGCAGAACACTCTATGACATAAATCACAGCAAAATGCTTTTTGACCCACCTCCTAGATAAATGGAAATAAAGACAAAAATAAACAAATGGGACCTAACGAAACTTACCAGCTTTTGCACAGTAAAGGAAACCATAAGCAAGACCAAAAGATAACCCTCAGAATGGGAGAAAATATTAGCAAATGAAGCAACTGACAAAGGATTAATCTCCAAAATTTACAAGCAGCTCACGCAGCTCAATAACAAAAAACAAGCAACCCAATCCAAAAATATGCAGAAAACCTAAATAGACATTTCTCCAAGGAAGATATACAGATTGCCAACAAACACATGAACGAATGCTCAACATCATTAATCATTAGAGAAATGCAAATCAAACCTACAATGAGATATCATCTTACACTAGTCAGAATGGCCATCATCAAAAAATCTAGAAACAATAAATGCTGGAGAGGGTGTGGAGAAAACGGAACACTCTTGGTGTTGGTGGGAATATAAATTGATACAGCCAGTATGGACAACAAACTACCATACATACGACCCAGCAACCCCACAACTGGGCATATACCCTGAGAAAACCATAATTCAGAAAGAATCATGTACCATAATATTCATTGCAGCTCTATTTACAATAGCCAGGACATGGAAGCAACCTAAGTGTCCATCAACAGTTGAATGCACAAAGAAGATGTGGCACATATATACAATGGAATATTACTCAACCATAAAAAGAAGCAAAATTGAATTATTTGTAGTGAGGTGGACGGACCTAGAGTCTGTCATACAGAGTGAAGTCAGAAAGAGAAAGACAAATACCACATGCTAACATATATATATGGAATCTAAGGGGGAAAAAAAGGTCATGAAGAACCTAGGGGTAAGACGGGAATAAAGACACAGACCTACTAGAGAATGGACTTGAGGATATGGGGAGGGGGAAGGGTCAGCTACAAAAACAGTAGAAGGATAAATAATATTGGAGGGTGTTTTTGAAAAGATAAACAAAATTGACAAACTGTTAGCAAGAATAACTAAGAAAAAGAGAGACTGAATGAAAGATGAATGAATGAAAAAATAAATAAACACACACACACATGCATATAAAGGCATTACAATGATGCCACAGAAATACAAATGACAAGCAGAGACTACTATTGACAATCATATGCAAACAACTTGGATTACTTAGAAAAAGATGGACAAACTCATAGAAATGTACAACCTACCAAGAAATAGAACACCTGAACAGACCAGTAATGAGTAAAGAGAATGAAACAGCATTGAGAAACCTCTCAATAAATAAAATTTCAGGACCAGATGGTTTTTTTCGTGAATTATGCCAAATATTTAAAGAGAAATTAAAGCCAAGACTACTCAAATACTTCCAAAAATTTAAAGAGGAGGGAATGCTTTCAACCCATCTTATGAGGCATTACCCCAGACAAGGGTAATGCCAAATCCAGACAAGGGGGCCTTCCCTGGTGGTTCAGTGGTTAAGAATCCTCCTGCCAATGCAGGGGACACGGGTTCAATCCCTGGTCTGGGAACATCCCACATGCCATGGTGCAACTAAGCCTGTGCACCACAACTACTAAGCCCTCGTGCCTAGAGTCTGTGCTCTGCAACAAGAGAAGCCACCACAATGAGTAACCCGCGCACCACAATGAAGAGCAGCCCCCACTCGCCGCAACTGGAGAAAAGCCTGCGTGCAGCAACAAAGACCCAACACAGCTAAAAATAAATAAATAAATAATAAATTAATTTTAAAAAAACAGAGAAGGGCACGATGAGAAAAGTACAGATCAACATTCCTGAATAACATAGATGAAATACACTCAAAATACTGGCAAACTGAATTCAGCAGCACATTGAAGGGATTCATTCACCATGATTAAGTGGGATTTATGCCTGGATGCAAGGATGGCACAGTGTATGCAAATCAATAAATGTGACACATTACATTATGAGAATAAAGGGAAAATATCATATTAATAGATACATAAAATTTTTTGACAAAATCCAACTTCCTTTCATGATAAAGATTGTCAAGAAATTAGTTATAGAAGGAATATACCTCAACACATTAAAAGTCATATGACAGGCCCAAAGCTAACAGTCCCAAAATGTTTCTCCTAAGTTTCAGCCAAGACAAGGTTATCAATTCTTGCCCCTTCTGTTCAACATAGTACGGGAATTCCTAACCAGAGCAAGTAGGCAAGAAAAATAAATAAAATAAATCCAAATCATAAAGGTAAACCTAAATTTTCTGTTTGCAGATGACATGATTTTATATATACAAAAACCTAAAAGTGCCACTTCCAAAAAACTGTTCAAACTAATAAATCAATCCAGTAAGTGGCATGACACAAAATCAACATATAAAAATCACTTGTGGTTCTGTATACTAACAACAGAAACTATCAGAAAAGGTTAAAAAAACATCACATTTACAATAGCACCCAAAAGAATAAAATATTTAGGAATAAAGTTAACTAAGAATGTAAAAGAGCCATACCCTGCAAACTATAAAATATTGATGAAAGAATTTCAAGAAGACACAAATAAATGGAATGATCGCCTCTATTACTAGATTGAATAAATGAACATTGTTAAAAATGCCCATACTATCCAAAGCAATCTATAGAGTCCATGAAATCCATGTCAAAATCTAAAGGCAGTGTCCACAGAAAATAGAAAAAGAAATATTAAAATTCATATGGAACCATAAAAGGCCCCAATTGTCCAAAGCAATCTTGAGCACAAAGAGCAAAACTGAAGGCATCACTCTTCATAATTTCAAACTATACTACAAAGCATAGTAATCAAAGCAGTATGGTCACAGTACAAAAACAGACATACAGAACGATGCAACGAAATAAAGACCTCAGAAATAAATCCACATATTTACAATCAATTGATCTTTGACAAAAGTGCCAGGAATATACAATGAGAAAAGGATCTCTTCAGTAAATTCGTGGGAAACTGAATATTCACGAGCATAAGGAAGAAATTAGACTTGTATATCACACTGTATACAAAAATTAATTCAAACTGGTTTAGAGAATTAAATACAAGATCGGAAACTGTAAAGTTACTAGAAGAAGATATAGGGGGGAAAAATCTTCTTGACAGTGCTATGGGCAATGTATTTTTAGATGTGACCACAAAAGCACAGGCAGCAAAAGCAAACAAAAAAAGAAAGAAAAAGAAAAAAATTGAAAACAGACTGCATTAAACTATAAAGCTTTGAACAGCAAAGGAAACAATTTACAGAGAGCAGAGTGTACCTACAAAATGTGAAAAATATTTGAAAAACCTCTCTAATATGTATAATATGCTCAAACAACTGAGTAGAAAACACACAACAAATAAACTTATTTTTCTTTCAGGGACACTTTTCCTTGTTTTAATATATTTTGTCTTTTGCTGCTTTTGAAGCGAGCTCTCAATTACAAAATATCAAACTACACTAAAAAACACCAGCCACTGGCACAGGATGGAGAAGCTCACAAGTAAGGATAGACAGAAGCAGGTGGCAAGAGGTGGGAAGTGATTGAAGCTGTGGTTACAAATGCTGAAGTGTCGGATAGCTAAAACTATCCAAAAGGTTGTGCCCTAATATTAGCACAGGTCAGACCCGTCACTACCTTGGCGGGTGGCCTCGGAGTGGCCTCGGTGTGTTTGGGTTCAGATTCCACACGGCAATACAATTTCTTCCAGTTAAGAGTTCTTGGCTTGCACCAATCACAGGATGGCCTGAGGGCACCGGACCAGTCTATTAGTTTTTCAAAACGCTGTCGTAGACCTGATAGATGTACTGGGATGCTTCAGGAGCTAGCTCTACACTTTGGTAACAGTGTATAATTGGGGTTTTCTGGCTGGCTGTGGAGTTGGGCCAAAACCCAAATGCCATTAGTGAGTCAGGGATTGGTACAGAATCTCCTGCCCTTCCACATTCCTCTTGGCAATAGTATAAACGTTGTTGTTTTGCAACTTTCTGGAAACAGTGTCAGCATTTAAATGACTTTCCTTAATCTGAAACTGAAGTTCATTTTCATTGGGAATATCCTTCCATGTTGCAAGGAAGACCTGGCACTTCATTTTGCCGTCTTCTACAAAAAGCACATTGAGTGGGATGAGGCAGCTGAAGTAGAAGGTATCACGATTGTTTCTCACAGCCACCTGCAGGTTGTTCAGAGGTTCTATCTTCATGACTGGGTCCAAGGTGTGAAGATGCACAGAGACATCAATGCTCTGGTTTGGCATCAGTGGTGTAGGGATGGCCAGAGGAATGCTGTGGACGACACCAAAGCTATTCTTGTTAAACTGAATTGCCAAGTCTGTCATGTGATACAGAGCTTTCTTCATGAAGTTCATTTCCATATAGATGTGCCCTTGGAGGTGAGTAAATGTTCCTGAAATCTACAAGACTTTAGCCTTTACTCCAGTCAGCCAGACAGCTTTAGGAGCCCCATATCCACCAGGTGCCCTGACTATCCCCATAGAGAGTTCAAGTTGGTTATTCAGACCACTGCTGACCACAGCAGGAGTAGGTGAAGGAGCAAAGGTTGCAGGCACTGATGATGGGGTGAAGGACTGTCCCACCAGACTATGCAGCCCTCCCTCCCCAAGAGGTCCACCTTTTTGAATTATACTTTTGTCTGGATATAAGCCCAAGAGAGGGGTTGCTGGATCCTATGGCCACTCTATTTTTTTTTTTGAGGAACCTCCATATTGTTTTCTATAATGGCTGCACCAATTTACATTCCCACCAACAGCGTAGAAGTGTTCCCTTTTCTCCACCCCCTTTCCAGCATTTATTAGTAGAATTTTAAATAATGGCCATTCTGACCAGTTTAAGGTGATACCTCACTGTAGTTTTGATTTTCATTTCTCTAATAATTAGCAATGGTGAGTATCTTTTCATGTGCTTATTGGCCCTCTGTATGTCTTCTTTGGAGAAATGTCTATTTCAGTCTTCTGCCCATTTTTTTGATTGAGTTGTTTTTTTTTTGTGATTCAGTTGTATGAGCTGTTTGTATATTTTGGAAATTAAGCCCTTGTAGGTTGCATCATTTAAAAATAGTTGCTCCCATTCCACAGGTTTTCTTTCCATTTTCTTTATGGTTTCCTTTGCTGTGGCAAAGCTTGTAAGTTTGTATAGGTCCCATCTGTTTATTTTTGCTTTTATTTCCATTGCCTTGGGAGAATGATCTACAAAAACACTGGTACAGCTTATGTCAGAGAATGTTTTGCCTATGTTCTCTTCTAAAAGTTTTATGGTGTCATGTGTTTATATTTAACTGTTTCAGCCATTTTGAGTTTATTTTTGTGCATGGTGTGAGGGTGTGTTCTAACTTCAATGGTTTACCTGTGGCTGTCCAACATTCCCAACACCAAGTGCTGAAGGGACTGTCTTTTTTCCCATTGTATATTCTTGCCTGCTTTGTCGAAGATTAATTGACCATTGGTGTGTGGGTTTTTTTCTGGGCTCTCTAGTCTGTTTCATTGACCCATATGTCTGTTTTTGTGCCAATATCATGCTGTTTTGATTACTGTCACTTTGTAGTATTCTCTGAAGTCTGGAAGCATTATGTCTCCTGCTTTGTTCTTTTTCCTTACAATTGCTTTGGCAATTCTGTGTTGTTTATGGTTCCATATAAATGTTAGGATTCTTTGTTCTAGTTCTGCGAAAATATCATGGGTAATTTGATAGGGATGTCATTAAATCTGTAGATTGCTTTGAGTCCAATGGCCATTTTAATAATATTTCTTCCAATCCAAGGGCATAGGATATCTTTCCACTTCTTTGAATCCTCTTCACTTTCCTTTATTAATATTTTATAGTTCTCAGCTTATAAGTCTCTCACAACCTTGGTCAGGTTTATTCACAAGTATTTTATTTTTTTGGATGCAATTTTAAAAGGGATTTTTTTCCATTCCCTTTCTGCTATTTCATTGTTAATACAAAGACATGCAACCAATTTCTGTATTTTAACCTTGTATCCTGCTGTGTTGCTGAATCTGTTTATCAGTTCTAGTAGTTTGTGTGTGGAGTCTTTAGGTTCTATATATTGTATCGTGTCATCTGCCTATAATGAAAATTTTACCTCTTCCCTTCCAATTTGGATACATTTTCTTTCTTTTTCTTGTCTGATTGCCATGGGTAGACTTCCAGTATTATGTTGAATAGAAGTGGTGAGACTGGGCATCCTTGTCTTGTTCCAGATTTTAGTGAGAAGGCTAAGTGCTTTTCACCATTAAGTATCATATTAGCTGTGGGTTTGTCATAAATAGCTTTTAGTATGTTGAGATATGTTCCCTCTATACCCACTTTCATAAGAGTTTTTATCATGAATTGGTGTTGAAATTTATCAAATGCTCTTTCTGAATCTATTGAGATGATCATGTCATTTCTGTCTTTTTTGTTGATGCGGTGTATCACACATGGATTGATGTGTGTATGTTGAAAGATCCTTGTGACCCTAGGATAATTCAACACGCTCATGGTGTATGATCATTTTTCTGTGTTGTTTGGTTCGGTTTGCCAACATTTTGTTGAGAATTTTAGGTTCTATATTCATCAAAGGTATTGGCCTGTCAGTTTCTTTTTTGGTGGTGTCTTTGTCTGGTTTTGGTATCAGGGTGATAGTGACTTCATAGAATGTCTCTGGGAGGCTCCCTTTTTCTTCAGTCTTTTTTGGAAGACTATCATAAGGAGTATGTGTTGACCAGAGCTTGCACTATATGTTGAATGGGGCCTCCTCGTTGCTCTGTGGTTGACACAGCCCTGTCAGGAGCAGGGTCTGCTCCCTAGTTGTTGGAATAGAATCCCCCAGGTTTGTTTCTATGCTGGATTAGACAGCATAATGAGGTAGGCTGGAATGGAGCACTCCCAATGGGAAGGGAGTCACTGAGCATTCCTCTTCTGGAGCTGTCCACCAGGAAGCGGTGTCACCTATCACCCATAGTGCAGGCTCACAAAGTACACTGTTGTTGGCACTGCTCTCAGCCCTGCCTCAACTGTGGGAATGCAGGCAATCAACCCTGGTGTCCCTTAGGCACAGTGTTCACAAAGTCACCAGTGCAGATCCGTAGGTGCTGATCCACTGACGTCAGGTGCCAGGACCACAGTGTCCCACACATGGATCCACTGTGGGAGCTATGGAAGCAGACTAAACTCCAGCCTGGCCCTGCCTCCATGTGCCCGTGCCCATGAAGCCCACAGCTGCTAAGGCTGGGCCCGTCCCAGCCACGAGAGCGCCCATTGTCCACTCGGATGTCCCACAGGCACTGAGTTTATAAAGCCAGTGGCAGTGGCATAAATCTGCAAGTTGCACAGCCATGGGGAGAGGGCTCAGGTATCAGCCTTGCTTCCTAAGTCAGACAGTACCTTGGGATCCACTCTGATTTCAACTCCACCTCCACGTGTAGGCAACCTGCTGGTGCTTGTGTGCCCCCAGAGGTCGTCATAGAGTTGGCACCAAGAAAGAGGCTGCTATGGTGGCCCTGACCCTCCCTTCAGCTGCCCCTCAACAATGATGTTTTGCTTCTATGGCCAGCCTGGTCTTCTTCCGCATACACCCCGGGTTGGGCAAACACCACACTCCAGCCTCTTCGGGCTGTCTGTGTGTGGCCAAACCCAGTCCAATCCCCTGGTGTGTCCTCTGAAGCCCAAGTTTCAGCACCCAAAACCCACACCACACGTCTTGGGCTGAGGACTGCAGCGAGGTAGCACAGATCCTCTGTGCGTGTCTCTGTTTTGTCTGCTGCAAACTGACTGCTGCGCTCTCCTCAAAGCCTCTGCAGCTCAGTTTCTGTCCCAGCTCACATGCCCACTGGTGAATGGGGTTCCCAGGGTGAGGGAAACTGTCTTTCACAGCTCCCTCCCAGGTGGGAGCTGCTGCTGCTTCTTCTTTCATTCTATCTCATCTCATTACATGGAGATCTTTCTTGCATGTCTGGGTGTCTGAGATATTCTGCTGGCATTCAGTAGGTATTCTGTGAGGATTGTTCCACATGTATATATTTTTGATGTAATTGTTGAGAGGATGTGAATTCCACATCCTTCTGTTCTGCCATCTTGACTCAACCTCTACATAATTTGTTTGCCTTTTTTCTTCTACTTCAGGAAATCAAATTATCAATGCCTGAAGGAGACTGACCAGAGGCCCAAGGACACAGGAAATATCAAGGTCATTACACAAACATCAGCCCCACAGAACCCCTAAATCCCAGATCCTGAAGAAGCAAAAGAGGAGATAAACTGCCTCAAAAGGGATAGTAGTCATGTATACTCCCTGCAAGCATACATCAAAGGGCTTGTTTCCACTGATGATGACAAGACATACTACAATGATACTTTAAGTTTTCAATATAATGGAAAATAAACCGATTACATTGGCATTGTAATTTTTTCCCTGACCATCATTGAGGTTGGGTGCCTCTTGATATGTAAAATGATTGTTTTAATTTCTTTTCCAGTGAAATTTAATTTCATAGGTTCCAAATATTTTTATTTGGTTGCTTCTAGTATTTTTCTTGACTGAGAGATAATTTGAATATACTGTATATTTGTGGTGTCTTCTCCCACAGCATTCTTCCAAACCAATTACTGTCCACACAGTCACTAAAAAATTTGTCAATAACTTGTTGTCACAGGTCATCCACCACTCAAGACACTTGATATGAGGTCCACCTGTCATGCACAGCCTTACATCAAGAGTTCTGTACTGAGCTCTTTGCTCTCAACTTGTGGACCAGATAAAGAACAGGATGAGGATATCATTATCCCCTCACCTGCTGCACTCAAGCACATTGGTCACTGCTCAAACGTCATTGCCAAGCTGACAGACAACAGGCCTGGGATCTTCTCGTATGATTTTCCCTAGTTTGCCACCAAGATATTTGATCTGGACCATGTCACCATCACCTTACCCTGAGTTTTTTTTTTTTTTTTCTAAAATGAATCTGAAATACTGTATTTTTCTCCTTTCATGTCCAGGGAGAAATAGCTCTAGTTTTCTAAGTCATAAAAAAAAGTTATAAATATGACGTTTGGGGCAAGAGATAGAAAATCAACATTTTGGGGCTTCTCTACACCATGACCCTGCAAGTCACGTGATCGGGCTTTAAATCAACCAGCTGACCCTTGTACCTCACTGAACAGCTTTAAATCAGCTCCATACCCTTTAATTTACCTGACCCTGTATGAACTCAGAATCTGCCCCTGAAACCTGCACCTTCAAAAGTCAGGAGCTTCACGTTGATCCCAGCACTGAACATAGCTCTGGGCATACAGGCTGTGATCACTGATGGTGCAACAGATAAGTAAGTGAGACCCTTCTGCTGAGGTCAGGGGTGTGTAGACAGAAAGGAAGAGGTTCGGATCTAAAGGGAAGAAAGAAGTTTGGGGAGAACTCTGGAGAGCTCGGGCACAGGGTGGAGTACATGCAGCCATCAAAAATATCACTGGTTTTATATGCTCCACATTCACAACCACCTGCCCTGTTTTCCAGGTTCAAACACTCACGCAGGCCTGTAGTGAGTAAACTGTCAGCCCAAGATTCAAACAAGGTATTTCTGAGTCCAGAATCCTACCTCTGGTGAAAACAAAGGCAATCATAGTTCAGAGAGCATTCGCAGTGTCTGCCCACTGTGCCACCCAATCAGGCTCTAAGTTCACAATTGGATATTGATGGCAGACTATGTCCCCTCTGTGAAGGGACACAGTTTGGGCCAGAGAGTCAGAGGTGTCAGGTGTATCTAATCCTGTATCCACCAAGTGCACAGCAGGTTGATGGAAAGGGGCGAAAAGCATATTTTCTCTCAATTCATGTTAGTTTACCAAAAGAATAGAGCTTTGTCTTAGTTAAGCGGAATACTTTTAAATAGCTTAGACAGCTCAAAACTGCTGTTTAGGGGACTGAAAACCACATCAGCCATGAACAGTGCTTTAAAATCCTTGGAAATCAGTAAGAGGTGAGGATTTGGTTTGGCATAGTGTTGAGCGCAGGAGTAAAGAAGCAGAGACATCACCTCCCCAAAGGCACTGAAATCCCATGGCATCAATGGATAAGCTGCAGGAGCAGGGGTTTTGGGTGGAGGGTATTTCTCTCAAAATCTCCTAGGGTACTCACCCTGCTCAATGCCACCCCTCTACTCCATTCACTTTTCCTTTCTCAATTTCTGGAATCCCTGGGGCAGCACTTCTTAAGCTGGAGCCTGCAGGGACCACCTCTGCAGTCTAGATTTTTCATGGATCTTTACAAGGTCTTGACTGGAAGCCAGGTGGCAAGGCCCCCACGTGTGTGGCTGGACCGGGAGTGCAAGGGAGAACTGGAGCATTAAAGCACACTGAATGATGAGAAAGAAAAATGAAGGAAACAATCCTATTTACCATCACATCAAAAGAAATAAATACCTAGGAACAAACCTACCTGAGGAGACAAAAGAACCATACTCGGAACACTATAAGATGCTGATTAAAGAAAATAAAAATGACACAAACAGGTAGAATGATAACTATATTCTTGGACTGAAAGAATCAGTATTGTTAAAATGATTATATAACCGAAGACAATCCACATATTAAATGCAATCCCTATCAAATGACAATGGCATATTTCACAGAACGAGAACAAAAAAAAATTTACATCTGTATGAAAACGCAAAGACCCCTAGTAGCCACACTAACCTTAAGAAAGAAAAATGGAGCTGGAGGTATCAGACTTCCTGACTTCTGGCCATACTACAACTTTACAGTCCTGAAAACAACAGGATACTGGCACAAAGCAGAAATATAGATCAATGGAGCAGGAAAGAAAGCCCAGAAGTAAACCCAATCACCTATGGTCAATTAATCTATGACAACAGAGGCAAGAATATACAATGGAGAAAAGACAGCCTCTTCAATAAGTGGTGCTGGGAAAACTGGACAGCTACATGTAAAAGAATGAAATTACAACATTCTTTAACATCATACACAAAAATAATCTTAAAATGAATTAAAGACCTAAATGAAAGAATGGATACTATAAAACTCCTAGAGGAAAACATAGGCAGAAGACACTTTGACATAAATTGCAGCAAAATCTTTTGGGATCCACCTCCTAGGGTAATGAAGATAAAAACAAAAATAAACAAATGGAACCTAGTTAAACTGAAAATCTTTTGCACAGCAAAGGAAACCATACACAAAATGAAAAGACAACTTGAGGAATGGGAGAAAATATTTGCAAATGATGTAACCCACAAGGGATTAAACTCCAAAATATACAAACAATTTATGAAGCTCAATATAAAAAAAAACTCAATGAAAAAAATTGCAGAGGCTCTAAATAGACATTTCTCCCAAGAAGACATACAGATTGCCAACAGGCATATGAAAAGATGCTCAAATTGCTAATTATTAGAGAAATGTAAATCAAAAGTACAAGGAAGGGAGAAAATAAAAGAAATGTTTAACAAGGACCTAGAAAAACTAAAGAGCAAACAAACAATGATGAACAGCACAATAAATGAAATTAAAGATTCTCTAGAAGGAATCAATAACAGAATAACTGAGGCAGAAGAACGGCTAAGTGACCTGGAAGATAAAATAGTGGAAATAACGACTGCAGAGCAGAATAAAGAAAAAAAGAATAAAAAGAATTGAGGACAGTCTCAGAGACCTCTGGGACAACATGAAATCCACCCGTGTTCGAATTATAGGGGTCCCAGAAGAAGAAGACAAAAAAGAAGGGACTGAGAAAATATTTGAAGAGATTATAGTTGAAAACTTCCTTAATATGGGAAAGGAAATAGTCACTCAAGTCCAGAAAGCACATAGAGTCCCATACAGGATAGATCCAAGGAGAAACACGATAAAAGATATTAATCAAACTATCAAAAAGTAAATACAAAGAAAAAATATTAAAAGCAGCAAGGGAAAAGCAACAAATAACATACAAGGGAATCGCCTTAAGGTTAACAGCTAATCTTTCAGCAGAAATTCTGCAAGCCAGAAGGGACTGGCAGCACATATTTAAAGTGATGAAAGGGAAAAACCTACCCAGCAAGGATCTCTTTCAGATTCGATGGAGAAATTAAAAACTTTACAGACAAGCAAACGCTAAGAGAATTCAGCACCACCAAACCAGCTCTACAACAAATGCTAAAGGAACTTCTCTAGGCAGGAAACACAAGAGAAGGAAAAGATCTACAAAAACAAACCCAAAACAATTAAGAAAATGGTAATAGGAACATACATATCGATAATTACCTTAAATGTAAATGGATTAAATGCTCCCACCAAAAGACATAGACTGGCTGAATGGATACAAAAACAAGACCTGTATATATGCTGTCTACAAGACTCC
Organism: Grampus griseus; assembly: GCF_964374135.1. NCBI lineage: Eukaryota > Metazoa > Chordata > Mammalia > Artiodactyla > Delphinidae > Grampus > Grampus griseus. The sequence continues at coordinate 134,083,302 of NC_139019.1, read as the reverse complement.
CACTTCAGACCTAGGGACACATACAGACTGAAAGTGAGGGGATGGAAAAAGATATTCCATGCAAATGGAAATCAAAAGAATCTGGGGGAGCTTGAAGATGGCAGAAGAGTAAGACGCGGAGATCACCTTCCTCCCCACAGATACACCAGAAATACATCTACACGTGGAACAACTCCTACAGAACACCTACTGAAGGCTGGCAGAAGACCTCAGACCTCCCAAAAGGCAAGAAACTCCCCCACATACCTGGGTAGGGCAAAAGAAAAAACAGACAAAAGAATAGGGATGGGACCTGCACCAGTGGGAGGGAGCTGTGAAGGAGGAAAAGTTTCCACACACTAGGAAGCCCCTTCGCGGGCGGAGACCGCGGGAGGCGGAGGGGGGAGCTTCGGAGCCGCAGAGGAGTGCACAGCAACGGGTGCAGAGGGCAAAGCGGGGAGATTCCCGCACAGAGGATCGGTGCCGACCGGCACTCACCAGCCCGAGAGGCTTGTCTGCTCAGCCGCTGGGGCGGGCAGGGCTGCGAGCTGAGGCACGGGTTTCGGTTTCAACGGAGTGCAGGGAGAGGACTGGGGTTGGCGGCTTGAACATAGCCTGAAGGGGTTAGTGCACCACGGCTAGCCAGGAGGGAGTCTGGGGAAAAGCCTGCACCTGCCGAAGAGGCAAGAGACTTTTTCTTCCCTCTTTGTTTCCTGGTGCGCGAGGAGAGGGATTTAAGAGCGCTGCTTAAAGGAACTCCAGAGATGGGCATGAGCCGCGGCTAAAAGCGCGGACCCCAGAGACAGGCGGGAGACGCTAAGGCTGCTGCTGCCGCCACCAAGGGGCCTGTGTGAAAGCACAGGTCACTCTCCACACCCCTCTTCCGCGGAGCCTGTGCAGCCCGCCACTGCCAGGTTCCTGGGATCCAGGGACAACTTTCCCGGGAGAACGCACGGCGGGCCTCAGCCTGGTGCAACGTCACGCCGGCCTCTGCCACCGCAGGCCCGCCCCGCACACAGTGCCCCTCTCTCCACCCCCGGCCTGAGTGCGCCAGAGCCCCCGAATCAGCGGCTCCTTTAACCCCGTCCTGTCTGAGCAAAAAACAGACGCCCTCCAGCGACCTACACACAGAGGCAGGGCCAAATCCAAAGCTGAGCCCCTGTGAGCTGTGAGAACAAAAAAGAGAAAGGGAAATCTCTCCCAGCAGCCTCAGAAGCAGTGGATTAAAGCTCCACAATCAACTTGATGTACCCTGAATCTGTGGAATACATGAATAGACAAGGAATGATCCCAAATTGAGGAGGTGGACTTCAGGAGCAAGATCTATGATTTTTTCCCCTTTTCCTCTTTTTGTGAATGTGTATGTGCATGCTTCTGTGTGAGATCTTGTCTGTGTAGTTTTGCTTCCACCATTTCTCCTAGGGTTCTATCCGTCCATGGTTTTTTTTTAAATTTTTTCTTAATAATTAATTTTAATTTTAATAACTTTATTATACTTTACCTTCTTTCTTTCTTTCTTTCTTTCTTTCTTTCTTTCTTTCTTTCTTTCTTTCTTTCTTTCTTTCTTTCTTTCTTTCCTTCCTTCCTTCCTTCCTTCCTTCCTTCCTTCCCTCCTTTAGACAATGAATCATCCCAAATTGAGGAGGTGGTCTCTGAGAGCAAGATTTATGATTTTTTCCCCTTTACCTCTTTTTGTGAGGGTGTATGTGTATGCTTCTGTGTAAGATTTTGTCTGTATAGCTTTGCTTCCAACATTTGTCCTAAGGTTCTATCCGTCCCTTATTTTTTCTAAATAAGTATTTTTTAATTCAATAACTTTATTATACTTCATTTTATATTACTGTATCTTCTTTCTTTCTGTCTTTTTTCCTTCTTTCCCTCCTTCCTTCCTTCCTCCCTCCCTCCCTCCTTTCTTTCCTTCTTGCCTTCTTTCCTTCTTTGCTTCTTCCTTTCTTTCTTTCTTTCTTTCTTTCTTTCTTTCTTTCTTCCTTCCTTCCTTCCTTCCTTCCCTCCTTTCCTTCTTTCTTTCTTCATACTTCTACTAATTCTCTATAGTTTTTCTCCCTTTTATTCTGAGCCGTGAGGATGAAAGCTCTTGGTGCTCCAGCCAGGAGTCAAGGCTCTGCCTCTGAGGTAGGAGAGACAACTTCAGGACACTGGTCAACAAGAGACCTCCCAGCTCCACATAATATCAAATGGCGAAAATCTCCCAGAGACCTCCATCTTAACTCCAGCACCCAGCTTCACTCAACGACCAGCAAGCTACAGTGCTGGACAACCTATGCCAAACAACTAGCAAAACAGAAACACAACCCCACCCATTAGCAGAGAGGCTGCCTAAAATCATAATAAGGCCACACACACCCCAAAACACACCACCAGATGTGAACCTGCCCACTAGAGAGACAAGATCCAGCCTCATCTGCCACAACACAGGCACTAGTCCCCTCCACCAGGAAGCCTACACAACCCACCGAACCAACCTTAGCCACTGGAGACAGACATCAAAAACAGCAGGAACTACGAACCTGCAGCCTGCAAAAAGGAGACCCCAAACACAGTAAGATAAGCAAAATGAGAAGACAGAAAAACACACAGCAGATAAAGGAGCAAGACAAAAATGCACCAGACCTAACAAATGAAGAGGAAATAGGCAGTCTACCTGAAAAAGAATTCAGAATAATGATAGTAAGGATGATCCGAAATCTTGGAAACAGAATGGACAAAATGCAAGAAACAGTTAACAAGGACCAAGAAGAAATAAAGATGAAACAAGCAACAATGAACAACACAATAAATGAAATTAAAAGTACTCTAGATGGGATCAATAGCAGAAGAACGGATAAGTGACCTGGAAGATAAAATAGTGGAAATAACTACTGCAGAGCAGAATAAAGAAAAAAGAATGAAAAGAACTGAGGACAGTCTCAGAGACCTCTGGGACAACATTAAACGCACCAACATTCGAATTATAGGGGTTCCA